>NC_072779.1:12867923-13167923 GCF_022539595.1 Amphiprion ocellaris | reverse complement strand
GGAAGTATGTATTAATTCACATGCCAGTGGCGTCATATTAAAGTGCAGCAACAACAAATTTAGGTTTTGCAAATGGTAATGACATGTTTATTTGCATATCGAGCGGGGAAGTGAGATCCCATCGTCATTTGAGATGCATGTGGAGATGCATTCTAATACCAGGTGTGAAGTGATGTACTTAGAGCTGTCCGCTTGTGATTAAATCAGCCAAGATGCATGTTAATCAATGGTGTGAACTGGACCTTAACTGGCTGTTTTCCCATAATGCACCATGTTTACTGCACTGTATTGAATGGCTGTTAGACTGTGTCTAGATTACACACATTTATTTCCATTGCAAATCCGACTACTTCAATAATTGGACTAAAACATGCAACGCAACATCATATAGTGGAGGGTCTGATTACCTGTCGGCCATCTTGTTTTGTTTTGGTTTTTTTTCTGTGCCACTAACCAGCACTATGATTGAGCAAATATGTTTGTGTGCCAGTTAGTTGAATTTCAGAATGAGGAATGTCGAGTAGTTTTAGTTTTTTTAGATGTTGTGTATGGTGTTTCCATTGACAATGAGGTCTTTAGATATATGTGAAGAACACTCTGGACAGCTGTATGTATCGCACCCATATGCAAACTTTCTAACATTTGGTGCAGCAAAAAGCACACAACAGGTGTTCCTGACTTAAAGGTTATAAAGTGTTTTGCAGGTGAGATGAAGCAGTAACAAAAGTGATTACTAGAAACGTTCATGCACCCATCAGTCACCACATGGGAGCCACTGCCTGGTGGAGCGAATAACATTGATAATCTCATTACAAAGGCACCTGTCATGTATGAGGCAGCAAGTGAACAGTTGGTTCTTGAAGTTGACGTGCTGGAAACATTAACTTTGACAAAGACTAAATTGTGATGGCGATAGAAATGTGCCACTGATGGTGAATTTAAATTTTTCAAGCTAGCCAGGAGTCAAATCTAGAATCATCTGACTTGTTCTTAGATGCATTATCTATTGCACTACTAGCAGTACAAATCGTACTTTTAGGTTAAAACGTCATAGCATCGTTAACAATAACAGATGCAGTCTTTTAACTGAGGAACAAGTGCTGAGAAAATTTCAATTCAGTTTTCATTTTCAGTACATCGAAAATTAGACAGAGGCTGAAACAAAGTAAGCAGCAACGCTTGACATGACCCGGATTTGAACCATGGTTGCTGCGGCCACAACACAGACTAACCACTACATGGTCACAACTGTGTGCTTCCTCACTGCTCTTATGTTATGATGGCGTGTGCTCTGGATATCAACCTTTGTTGTTAACTGCATAATTTTTTCCTAAATTATGCGTTCCACTGCCTGTTTAATGACTCTTTTCATTCATACTTTTCCTAGGGTACCTGTCAACACTGGAAATCAGCTAAAGTTGTGTCTCAGGCAGGAGAGTTGAACTTAGAATCTTCTGATCCGTAGTCAGCTGTGTTAACCATTGCACACTAGCCCTTTGCAGTGTCACATTTTGTAACAGCCTTAGTTTCACCACATTGCAGGTTCTTGTACCTGATACACAAGTGTTGAGAACATGATCGTATAACTATTATAAGGGGACCCAGGCAGAACATATGCCTGATTTGTTCTTTGGCCCTGATTCTGACTGGTTTCACTGTGGCTGAATGTAATGGTGCGAATACACAGGCATGTTTCTGAATATGAGGGTTCATGCCACCTCCCAGTATACTGCTACACCCTCCTACAACCACACAAATACTGAATGTACCTGACTAGACCAACACTTCACTACTAAGCTGTCTGCTTGTTGACTTCAAATTGAACCAACATGGCAGTTTGTATCGAAACTTGCACTTAACACCAAAATATGTTTCTGAAAATGTTTGGGACTTCAAATAAGCCATGCAGCTGCTGAATCTGCCTTCATTCTAGATCAACAATGGGTGGTTTAAAAGTTTTGCGGAAGTTTCTTGACAACCCTAACTTGCACAAAGTAACCTAGACCTCAACTTTAAGCAAATACACAGCTGCCAATGTGATGCTACCAGAATGCATTACACTGAAATTATACTGACAGTAAATAGGAAACATAAGAAACCTCCTGCGGACATAACCAGTGGGATACAGTCTCCTTTCATGGGTAGTGTTCATGGAATAGTAGAGCATGAATACCAGAACTATGGCATATGTGGTAAGGTAAGGAGTCCGAACCTAGAACCTAGAATCTCCAGATGCCTCCACTGCACTACTAGCTCTGCACTTACAGCTAAAAATGGTCTCCTAATTGGAAAACTAGAGCAGAAAACATGATCAGATTATCGATCCAGTCAGAAAACTAGTGGGCTCACATTGGAACATACATAAAAAGCCTAAAATGACGCCATCAGTAAAGCAGTGGAGTATGTTCAAGCAACATAAACAAATGAAGTTTAAGTTGGTTTCCCACACTCTTCAAGAAATTATTTTCTATTTTCCATTACATTTTCTGTGACATAAGGTCAGCAGGACCAATTTGATTCATAGCCTTGACTAACAAGTTTCAGTATGCCGAGGTTGCTTTTGAAATCACTTAGGCACTGTAGATTGTTATTGATCTAGTTCTGCTGCATGATTATATGAAGAGAGAGAAGATGCTGTGACAGCCTAAATCCTTGACTGTGGCAGGTTTTCTAAGACACCTGGAACAACATACGAAGTTCCTTAAGGAAAACTTTCCAAGCTAAAACTCTGCACTGTTTATTTTACATGTTGTGGAAGTTATTTTTGTTTTGCATAGTGTGCTACTGGTAAAGCCTTTTAGCTAAGCTCATGTATCTGAAGTGATGATTGAAGAGAGCTGGTAGTAATCAGGCCTGTGTGCATCTAATCCTACAGCAACAAGTTATCAATACACTTTGATAGTTTTTTTTTTTTTTTTAATTTAGTAAATAGTGTATAATGTGTCGCAATGAAAGGCTCAAAATATCCACAGAAGCTTTTCAAACTGCTCTTGCACTCATTTTTTGGGCTCAGCAGTTGAGGCTCTGGGTTGCTGATCGGAAGGTCAGAGGTTCGAGCCACAACGCCACTAAGCTGCCACTGTTGGGCCCGTGAGCAAGACTCTTAACCCTCTCTGCTCCAGGGGTGCCTGATCATGGCTGACCCTGTGCTCTGAGTCCAACTGGGACATGTGAAAAGCGAATTTCACAGTGCTGTGCTGTATTTGTAGAAAAATGAAAGCTTTTTGTCTATCTGTATCCTCAAAATGTTTGGTATTGTCATATTATTCCTTAAGTTTGGCTAAATATACAGCTAGACTTACACTGAGTGCTTGGAAAATTGATTGTATTACTGCTTTAGTTTTTTACAGAACTAGCACTTTTATCAGAACCTACAGTGTCACTACTGGAGTTTTTGATAACAAGATGATGCTTCTGTTTATCACCCAAAATAATCACACTCCCAATTCAGATATGGCTCCCTGGGATGCATCATTCTCTCAAAATAACAAGGGAAGTAACGCATAACAATCATAAAATAGCCTGATGGAAGAGTACATGCATTAAAAGTTCCTATTTTGAGCCATTTCTACCACTGGAAACTAAATGTGAAGCAAAAATATCGTCAATTTTCATTGATCCAGAAAATAGTAAGACATAAACTAGGAATTTAGCTAACACTTAAATCCCAAAATTTCTTCCGATACACTGTTCTTTTTGAAAACACACTGTTAATGTCAGCAGCTGTTTAAAGGAGACAGACGAAAGAGATGAAAGGTCAATTTTGCAAATATATTGTTCGAGAGCCAAAGCTGTAATCTCTGCCAGGTGCTCTGACAATGTGCTAATGTAGGGGGTTTAATAGCAGTTTAAAACTGATCTTTCTGTACTTCATTTTCCAGGATATACACTTGCAAAATGTATAAAGATATGGCTTAGTCATATGGGAGTTTACAGTTTAGTGCACAATAAATTGTACTGGAATTAAAGAATTACTGCTTTATGGTCCAAATATGAACACCGTGCTGGTGAACTAAGCAGTCTACAAAACAGACCATTTTTTTTATATCACTCTGGAGAAAGTGTGATCTAACGTCAACCATCATAGTGCTGAGATGTAAACTGGATGACTGCTGTTTCTAATCTTAGGTGTAGTGTGTCACACAGGTGTCAAAGCAGCACTTCCAGCTAATGGTAGAGTTAGAGCTAAGAACTGGGAGTTTGCTTTTAAAACTTACTCCATTGAGATAACTGAATTACGTTTTTAAGTTTTAATTGCACTTTGTGAAGAATTACTGACATTTTGACCAAGTTACTATCTATTTCTAAACGAATAAACCCATTCTTGGAAAATAGTCTTGTAAATCAGAATCATGATCATTAAATGAATGATAAACATCAGTTCTCAACTTCCATTTTACAACAAAGACGGCTGGTTTATACTGACTGTTAGGTTTCTGTATCTCACCACAACACATACTGTTAAGACATATTATTAAAATAAATAATGTGCCATATTACCAGAGCATCACAAATATATATTGCAGTTTCAAATTGAAAATATCATCAAAATGATTTTTTTTTCTTTTAAGGATTCATATACTTCAGTTTTTCGATGTCACACATGGCAGTGGATTGACTTATCATCTGTTTTTCTTACACAATACAAACAGAATAAGTTGTACTAATATGATCACAGCATGAAGTGTGTGGTCTGCCTGATGGCTGGATTTATATACTGTATGGACTTGTGAGGTATCAGATGTAAATACATACATACATGACCAACTGCCAAGGTCCTCTTAAAGCAGATCAGACACACAATCACCCACCCACACACACATACACACACTCACACACACACTGAGCCCCTGGTTTGTCCCCCTGCCCACTTCCTCTGCAGCCTATGGTGTTTCCGCTGGGGTGAGACAGTGCCAGCTCCCTCCCTCTGCTTCCCAGTGGGGTCCTGCCTCCCGGCATCTGTCAGGGCAGCTGTCTCTCCTCTCCACTCTGCACTGCACCACACTATGCCAGGCCTCCACACAGGAGCGTGAGCTACACAGACACACTTGCATTAATACACATTAGGACACGATGGGACATGTCCTCATAGTTTCATTGCGGAAAGTAAAAAGATTTTCACCCAAAAAAAAATAAATAAATGTAATCATTTGATTTAGAGCACTGAATTACCTAAACGGCAAACTCTAACAAATTCGAAATACGCTTGTCAAATTAGGGGCTTATTAAATCGCGCCCATGTTTTTTTTAGGTTCTTAAAGGTATAAACAACCCACAGAGACAGCAAGATGTCCTCATGCTTCTTCCCTGTTGAACTGACACAGTCCTGTCTTTTTCCAGCCCTTCTTGAAGCCTAAATATATCATCTGTTATTCATAGAGCAAGACGATAGAGAGGGTTGATCAGTTTAACAGATAATTATCATATAGACGTAATATGAAAACATGCCTTTGCATTCAATCAGTTTCAGAAAACACTAGGAAACGCTGTTCTCTGTGGAAACTTACACAATGACTGGCCTCATATTATTTCATTTGTTAGTCATATGAACAGACCTGGAAAGAGACTTGAGACATAACAGCCAAACAGGGGAGAAGAAGGGGAAAAAAAGAGAAGCTGGAGAGCAGAGATGAAAGAGGGAGGGGTAGCTCAGGTCCAGGTGTGCCAGAAGCTTCAGGAAGTAAACATACAGGCAACTGAGCTACACAGGTGCTGAAAAATGATCCTAGTGATGCCGGGCAGAGCAAAGAGGTGTGTGTGTGTGTGTGCACGCATCAGAGGGAGGATGGAGAGCTGGGGGTGTAGCTGACACTGGAACCGGACGGACAACACAACGCAGAAGACAGTGGACCAGAGAAGGTTGTTTATGACTGTAGTTTTAACTGCAAGGCTGGAATAAGCCCAGCATCAACAGCCTCCTTCCATCTTTGCTCGCAAATGCTCACAAAACACACAAAACCCCCTTCACTCCCCTCCTTTACCATCCAACACGCGCGCTGCACACTCTCACAGGTAGCATACACACACACACACACACACACACACACACACACACACACACACACACACACACACACACACACACACTTGTGCACACATGCACGGAACATAAAATGCGTGTGCATATACAGACAAAAACACAAGCGTCTCTGCTCCACCCCCTCCCCTTGGGGTAGAGGTCCATCCAACACAGATGTAGCCCTGATTAATTGGGCGCAACGCAGGGAAGTGGGTCTGGAAACTACCTGGCAATTTCCTGCAGCTTATCCTCCCCCACTACCTTCTCTCCACCTAAACACCCCCCCCCTCCTCCTCAAATTTGGATCACGTAAGTCAGCAGGTGGGCTGCTGGGAGGAGTGTCTGCCGCGTGGCGTTGATATTCTGCCTGCGTCCAGCTCGCTGGGCGCCCTACATTGCAGGCACTCCCTCTGGCAATGCTTGCCTTGGCTCTGGGCTGAGAGCTGGAAACGCTGAGAGTCTGACAGATTCCATGGGCGCACATACAGGTACACACACACACTCACCAACACACACACACACACACACACACGCGCACACACACACACACACACACACACACACACACACACACACACCCAAACACACATGCAGAGAATGGACGGCTCTCCACTGGCCAGTAGAGCACATCATAGAAAGAGAGAAAGCGGGAGCACCAAAGGGAAAGAGATGGCAAAACACAG
Source organism: Amphiprion ocellaris (assembly GCF_022539595.1). Taxonomy (NCBI): domain Eukaryota; kingdom Metazoa; phylum Chordata; class Actinopteri; family Pomacentridae; genus Amphiprion; species Amphiprion ocellaris. Next base: position 13,161,221 of record NC_072779.1, on the reverse strand, counting down.
GAGTTAGAGGCAGAGAAATGGATAGACATACTGTATTTACCTCACACTTTTTCAGTAAACCATGTGGATTACCCAGCAAAGCACAGGGAGGCTTTTTAATGAAAGCACAGGAAGGGGGCAGCAGCTGGTGACATGTGTTTGAGCCGGGAGGATAAGACCCCGTGTGCTGGGCTTGCCAGCCCCCCTTCCTCTCTCGCTTTCCTCATCTCCTAACGCCCCCTTCATCCAACCACCACCACCACCACCCCACCTCCCTCCACAGAGAATGAAGTCCTTTGTCCGTTCCACTACTGCCTGTCCTGGAGTTGGGCCTGAGCCGCGGGGGCCTGCTGGTCAGCCAGCACCAGAACCAGAGGAGAACCAAGTTGAGCCCCTTACAGCGCTGGCTACAGCCCGCCTCCACGGACCAAACACAAGTCCCCAGTCGCCCTGTGCTGGGAGAGGAAGAAGAAAAATGAGCTAAACAGAGAGAGACATCAACAGAATGGTTGGACAACAGCAGTGAGAGAGATGGACAACGGAAGAACACAGACAAAAGTGTGGCCAAAGCTACAACAGAAAAAGGGGACATTTCACTCAAACTTATGCAGCCACAAGATGTCTTGTTTTGACAGAAAAACCGAGTGAATTACTGGTTTAAAAACCTAGTTCTTGTATCATTAAATCAATAGAATAATGGGTTGATGACACAGAATGCCTAGCAATGGACATCTAACAAATCTGGACAAGATATTTTAGTGAAAAGTAAGTAAGTATGTAGGTATGAAATAGACCTGAACATATAATAGTAACTAAAAGGTCACTTTAAAGAATGTGATCCAGATCTGCACTAAAATGTTATGGGTTCTTCCTTTACCCATGCTCTACCTCTGGTTTAATGTTTAATAAAAACTGGCTTTGTTGTTTTGGCATAATCCTGCTAACGGACAGATAGACAAACCAATACATGGCACTGAGAACAAAACCCTGCTGGTTGTATTTAAACATATCACAGGGATGTGATCAAATGAACAGCATTTTAAAAAGACAAAACACTATCAAAAAAGCTGCACTGCAGTCACTGTATTAAATAAATTAGGAGAAATAATATACTAGGCAAAAAAAATAAGAATTGTAAAGAATTTGTGCTTGAACAAACTTTGTCTGAGTTTAAGAAGAAACACAAACTAGTGGTGGAAACTCTTGGGCTGGTTGTTGAATCGCATGAAGTGAGGAGCATGGTGGAGAATCTATTCAGCGCCGTTAGCAGTATCTGCATCGGGTTCCTTCCTCAGAGTTATGTGTGCTTGGTAAGAGTAGATGTGAAGAGGTCCACTTATCAGAAAGGCTCAGTGCACAAAAGATCTTGTGTGCATTTCAGTAATTGGATCTGCATCACCTTGTTGCCCCTCAGACCCCAAACCCAGCTTCATCCCCCTATGCTTCTCAGATTTACATATAAAGGTGTCATTATTCTGTTCTTTCACTTTAATATTATTCCTGAGAGGTTCTTGTCATTGACTGTTTTTTAAAACAGCATGACCCATGCTGGTATTGTTTTGTTGTATTTTAGTTGATGAAACTCAAATTTCGGCAGGTAACTAGTCTGTTCATTTGCTCAGCCAAAGTGACTATGAGTGTTCATGCTGAGGTCTTGTATTGATTTCAAACAAACTGCTGCTGTTTTTTATTCTCTCTCTCTTCTTTTTTTTGTTATTGTTGTAATGTATTAGCTCCTGCGCACCAGAGAGGATTATTCCCAGGAATAAACATCTACTGTATACCTACTACCAGCTGTTCAGACCAGCAAAAGCAACAACTGTTAGAGCTTCCCTGAGTTGTGTTATTGTGTTAATTAGTCCTTGAAAAACTGGAAAACAGGAGCGCACGTACGTAGCAACTTTGTGTAGCTAATTTGTGTAATTTATACTGGCATCCACATCAAGATGGGAAATTCTCAAAGCCATCTTAAATAGATATATGATTGTGGAGAATTGTGGAGTAAAATGCTCATTCGCTGGGATGTCAGAGGTTTGGCTGCAGAACAGCAGCATAGAGCAGGTGGGCTGTGAGTCAGTGGAAGGGTTTGAACCTGGATGCTCTGGTTGAAGGACTTGTCTCACTACCAGCTCCAGCACACCGACTCCCCTGAAAACCTATTTACAGTAATGTGCAATATAATTCAGATCCTACGAGCCTGTGTGAGTGTAAATATCATTACAAGCCACAGTAGATAATCATCTTGTTGCACAGAAAGACACCGTAGTGTGTCTGTATTGCTATGGAATGGTGCAGTGTTTGAGACAGATTAGCGTACTTCCAGGCAGTAGAAATAACTTCACACCTTATAGAAGCCCCTTATATGACTCTTACTGTACTAATTATGTTGCTACCTCAATATCCTTTAAAGCGCGAGGATGATAAAGTTCACACACAAATAAGAGGTTATCATGACTTCTTGTAGTTGCAAACAAATTCATCATTCACTCCACTTTGGTGTTACTTCCACTGCTTTAGTTTCCTTTTTGCGAAAAATGCTCATACAGTTTCCATTAAAGGCTGTTTAATTGTAAAATGTCTCAAATGTTTATGTTGTGTTTTGAATGCAATGCACTGCAAGAAAAGGCAAAGCTGAATCAAAGGACAGATGAAAACTGTGATGGACAGAAAAGGAGGACAAAAGATTTTCATCTCTCATGTGTGCATTGAAATTTAATGTTGTTGCATGAGTACATTTCTGTTGATCCGAAGAACTATAAAGTTACAATTGATAAATTAACAATAACTGTAGGTTTAATATACACCCTTTAAAAGCAATTTCAGGCCATCTTCAGATAGGCTGAGTGTACAGATTGAAAGTGGTTCAGGCTGACATGTCGAGGTCACCTGAATGAACAGCCTCTTTATCTGCAAATCTGCTATTCTTCACTTTACATTTACTAACAGTTAGGTGTGAAAATATCATTCAGAAGTCTGCATAAGTTCAATAATTGTTCCCTGATTTTCAAAATATCTGAACTATTGAATCTGCAATAATCGGTCTATTCACTTGCATTCTCAGCTTCAGAACTTTTTGCTTTTCTCCAGTCTCCACTATGAATCATCTAAACCAGTGCTGCCCATGCCTGATGCTACACCAGCCTGGCTAGATTTTGCTCTTGTCATGCCTCAATCTCCTGCTAGATTCCCAGCCCGAAGCCATTAGGCAATTTCCAAGTGACTTGAATGGATGCTTTCTTTGCACCTTGACACCTCATCCTCCATCCCCTTAATGAACCATATTCAGCTCTAAGGAGGATGAACTGACCACGTCGGAGGAGGCTCCAATGATCATGCGCCTGTGACATCTATTCTTGGCAACCACAAATGTTGGATTGGTCACAGCTCCATGGAGTAGGAACTGGCTGTGTTGGTCCTGTGACTCAGGTGCTGAGGGTGCCCCCTAGAGACGGGGGAAGTCATTACTAGTCCCTGATGACAGTGACTGACCACAGATTATTTTTTCTATGGCTCCTAGGCTCCTTCCGCACATGCTCCCTGAAAGTGTATTGAATCCTTGTCCTCCTGCACATTGGAACATGGCAGGCAACAGCATCCTCGCATGGCAACACCAGCCCAACAACCATCTCCTAGCAACGTAGGTCCTCTGCCCCAGGAGGAATCTGGAGGTCTCTGCTGTAGTCACACCATGCATTTCCTGGAGGGCAATCAGCTTTTTCCTCATCTCTTCTCTGACTCCCTCGCGCTCACTCTACCTCTTTGTGCTTCTCTCGTCCCAGCACTTCATTCCAACTGGCTTAGCTGTTTTGGAAGGAGTCTTTCTTGGGATGAAAATAACAAGCCCAATTTTTTTTTTTTTTTTTTTTTTACAAAACGGGGGAGAAAGTAAATTAGCCTCAATTCTTAGAAACAGCTTGGCAAAGTGATAGTATTAGCAAAAACACAGCAAAAACAGATTTAGCTAAAGCAAAGATTGAAAAATTTGCTCACAATCCTCTGAATTTCAGTAATTCATTATTTTTGCAATCATTATCTCAGTTTCATCAATGTACACACTACCATAACCTATCATCTGCAACATTTATCTAATGTATAACACAGCAGTATGTATCTCGTCCAAAGAGAGGTTTCTCATGACCTTGCATGACCTTTTTTTTAAATTGCAGTATAAGAAACAAACCAAAAAAGCAGAACAAACTCCAGTGAGTCGCGGTGTGACAGAAGGTACTCAATCAAAACAGCCTCTGCATGCAACTGCTAACATGCGTGTACTTTTCCCCTCCATGCTAGTCTCCTTCTTCCCAGCCCCATCACCACAAACCACCGTTCCCACAGTATTCCCATGACTCTCTGCTTCTCCCCCTCTCTTCCCTCGAAGGGCCCAGACTTCACCAAAAGGCAGGAGGGCTGCGTTGGCGAGCAGCGAGCTGCTCTAGCCCACCTTCCTCACATCTGAGAACCTCTGTGAAATCCTAATCCCCAGAGCAGGGTGAAGCGCAGGCCCAGCTTGCCTGACCTCTCCGGTTGCCATGGATACAGCGCACTATAAATAAAACAGAGGGGGCTTTTTTTCAAGCAGTTTGGCAGGGCTGTGTGGCCTGCTCACTGGTGGGGCTTATTTTTTCTCTCCCTCCCTCGTTCTGTCTCTCTTCACTCTCATTCTACTCCCCCTTTCACTTATTCTCTCAATCATTGAGTGTCTGTCCTCTTTCTCTGTCTTGCGTGTCCTCCCTCTCCTTGTCTCCGTTGCTCATTCAGTACTTCCATTCAGCCCCTTCAATTCAGAACACCTGCATTAATACCTGTGTGTTGTTTAAATTCCCGCGAAACACTTCAACAAGTCACCTCTCAAATTAAGAACATAAAATCCCAGGAACTGGTTTAACTGGTAGCTTTTTTCCATCTGAGAAGTAAACACACGCAGAGGAGAGACCAAGTTGGTAAAAAAGAAGACCTATTTTCTTGGTGGTGGCGGAAAGGCAACAAGAGATGAGGGAGGCTGAGTGTGCTTGTGCACTGAATCAGGACTGCGCTGCAGATTTTTGTCTGGCAAGGCAAATCTCGAGAGGCTGGAAAATAATTTGGTCATGGCTGTGGGAGGTTGTTGGGAGTGGGAGGCGTGTGGGTGATGTGGGGGAGAAGGTTTGAGGGGTGACTGGTTGGTGGGAGGAGGAGGGGGTAGGGTTTTGACCGTCTCGCTGTGGTGAAAACATGCTTGACACTTCATTCCTTTCCAGTTAATGTGGAGCGGACTGCAGGATGTTAACCCTCTGCCTGCCTTTTGATTCTTGGTTGCCACTGTTGCACAATAACTCCGTCCTCACAACACTTCCTGCTTTGCAGCAGTTCGGGGTTTAAACATTCCAGGACAGTCTGTGGAAGAAATTGGTCTTTTCCCGCCTTGGGGAGGACAGTTACAGTATGCATTGTTTTCTGCTATCACGTCTGAGTGTAATACCACGAGACAAGATGACAGGACTACTGTGCAATCCACAGAAGCTGCCGTAATTATTAGAAAATTTGACCACCGCGTGCCAGATCCTCTTTGTCTGGGAGAATTTTGAAGAGTAAGCCACGCTTCCTGGACCATCTGCCTCATATGAATTACACAAAAGACAAGACCGGCACCAGGAAACATCCACAATGTTGCCTGGGAGACAGAGGTCACATGAGAGGATGAGTCACAGAAACCCAGAACTACCTAGAAACCGACACTATTGAATGGCCTCACATCGCAGTGCTCTTTACAGTTTAGGCGACACGCAAAAGGATTAGTGTCGTGTCAGTGCGTTAATGACAGGGAGATGCTGCCCCTGGCAAAAGACAAATATTCAGTCAAACTTTCAGGATCGGATACCTCGACAGGAATCCAGCTCGGGGAAAGTTACATTTCTTTACACGCACACTGCACTATGTGTACATCAACCTGTGTCTCACCGCGGGTCTGCTGCTGCTGCTGCTGGTGTGTGTGTGTGTGTGTGTGTGTGTGTGTGTGTGTGTGTGTGTGTGTTCATGTGGACCTGGAGAGTAGGGAGTTAATGCAGGCAGGGCTGTGGCAGTCCTCCTGCCCCTCAGCCAGATTAATCATGCAGGAGAGACACAGCAGGCCCCCGTTCATTCTGCCTGGGGGTGAAGCTGTGCCCGCATGCTCTCCGTATCACATGGCCCCGGCCCCCCTCTCCTTTCTCCTCACTCACTCTTTCTCTCTCTACTGGGGGTGCTGTGGATGGGGCTGGTGTTGGAGGAGGAGGGTTATCGGTGGTGTGGTGGAACGCCACAGCACGCAGTATAGCTTTCTTTCCTTCCTCCACATTGTTGTTTTCTTTTTTACACCCCTCTCTTACTCTCTCTCTTCCTCCTCCTCCCCCCTGCCTTCACTTCCCCTTCAGTGAGGGTGAAGCGAGGGAGGCAGGAAAAAAAAATGAAAGAAGAGAGAAAGAGGCGTCCATCTCTCCTGCGAGGAGACAACAACAGCCTCTTTTTTATCTCCCGTCGGAGGGCCCTGACGACAGCAGTGGCCGGGCTCGGTGGATGAAGAGGAGAAGTGTGTGGGGCGGAGGGGGTGGAGGGGGGCATACCAAGGGACTCGCCACAGATATCTCCTGGAAACTGCTCGACGATGTCTCTGCGCATCAGAGAACAGCCACAGCCATTGTTGGGCTCGTTGGGAGATGGAGATCTAGGCGGCATAGCACAGTTGCGCACTTCAGCGTTTTCAGTGTGCCGTACCAGCACCTACACAGGATGTTGTAAATCCTAATAGATGTTTGATTGTAAACAGAACACATACACATAGACTAGACTGTCAAATCATGATGCACTTGTTTGTTTGTTTTTTTTAACAGGGGAACATAATAGTGACACTGGTGTCTACCTCTATATGGGCCCACACAGATACAAGATCCTTGTATATTTGGACAGCGGTGCTTTGTTTGCAATGCATGCTTTGCCACCAAGGTCTTATCACTGTGGCTGTGAAATGACACAGAGACTAAGTCAAGATTAGCTTTGCAGGGCTTTTTCAACTGTGTCAAAGCAGAATTTGACATGCTTTATTAAGTATTGTCTCAGTATATGGGAATGTAAGCATTTTTCTTACACAAACTGGTCACCACCCTGAGTTTGAATTACGGTTCTCCAGCTCACATGTATTACAACTATCTTCAACGTGTTTTTATCAAGCTTTTAAAGGATATTTTCAGTGTATTTTTGTTTTTTATTTTCTTCTGTTGAACTTTTGGATTCTCCAAATGACAGAAACATGGTATTATCTTAATCTGCCACAATGATCTGATGGATTACGCAGGTGCAACGATATTTTCTGAACTTATTAACTCTGTAACATTTTACTTCACAGTATGGTCCAAACATACAGAAGTATAAAAGTTTTCATATTTTCATTTTTGTGCATTTTGAGTCAAAATCTAAGATCTAAAATCTAAATCTTTAAGGAAAAAAGGCATCTATTGTGTTTTATTGCTGTCAAATGTCAAAAAGGACCAAAGGTGACCAGAACAGTTTGCAAAGGTTAAAAAAGTAGTTACATTTCTCAATAAAGAAACTGGTCTCGGCATGGAACATTTTTAAAAAACAATAAAAGGAACCTCTTTTATGCTCTGATCTGAGGGCTGAGAGGAGGCACATCTGGTTCCAGATCTAACACTTATCCATTGAATTCAAACAAAACAACAACTGGTGATGATTCTTGTGTAAAAAGCTTGCTGTAAAGAAAAACAAGTATCTTGATGAATGACTGTCTCTGAAATGACAACACAGGCTCTGTCACACAAATGTCAGAATTACGTCACCTGTTCAGGTTAGTCTGAGGTTACCGCCCACAATCATCCAATTATCCAATCATCATTTTTCACACAGCCGGCAAAGTTTGAAACCAACCTCCAGGAAAACATAATAGCGAAAGTCTTTGAGACCAGTGTGTTAGTCAGTGGAGCAGAATAACTTCACCGCAGCATCCGATCCCGTGTAAAAGTCCGCATTATTCTCGGTGTTCGGTATGAAAAGGGAGCCTCTTTAGCCGCCAGTGTCAGCAGCAGGAATGGACGTGGATTTAATATTTCCTTGTGGAAGTTGCTGGTGTCAGTGGAATCAAGGCCGACGCTGCAATCCCGACCTTTTACTGACTGACTGCTCCGTGGTATCGTGAGTAATTAATGCACATACTGTCACTGTTGAGTTGTTGCACTGCGCAGAGAGACGTTGTTTGAGCGGTTCAATATTTGATTTCCTTTTTTGGTTTTGTGTTGAGAGATCTGCGGTAAAACCCGAAGCGGAGTTTTGAATTGTGGTTTGAATTGTGTTTGAAACCAACTGGATTGAACTGAAGTGTGCGGTAAAACCGGGACGGATAATTACCTGACTGGACTGCAACAAATGGTGGTTAGCACAGTCGCCTCACAACTAGAAGGTCGCTGGTTCGTGTCCCGGTTTTGGGTCTTTCTGTGTGCCGTTTGCATGTTCTCCCTGTGTGGGTTCTCCAACTTCCTCCCACAATCTAAAGACATGCTGAGGTTGATTGGTGATTCTAATCGTTCGTATGTGTGTGTGCTTGGTTGTTTGTCTTTCTATGCGGCCCTGCAATGAACTGACTGTGTGTATCCTGCCTTCGCCATAAGTCTGCTGGGATAGGCTACCTGCGACTCTACAGAGGATAAAGCGGTGTATGATAATGGATGGGCATTCACTCATTGCCATTGCATACTGGTTTGTTTTTGCAAATACACTTTCTAAATGCTGAACTGAGTTGTGGTCTGTCTGGTTGTTTGAGCACTGTTGTTTGTTTTTGTGTCTGAATTGTCTGATCACTTACCCAGTTTTGTACAATTTGACTATTTTGTTGTAGTTTTATTATTTGTCAGACTTGACTCTGACTGGCACCTCTTATTATTAATTACTGTCAAACCTGCTACAAAATGAATGGCTACCTTGAGGAATGTCCTTCATGTAACAACAAGAGACTAGTGGGATGTGGTTCATTTAAATGCATGTAACTGGTTAGACTTTCAAGTAAACACCGTGACCCATACAGTACAGTCAGCAGCATTACCTCACAGTTGAAAGTACCACTAACTGTAAGGAACTGGTGGGGCAACGCTGTTGTGGACACAGGCTAAACATATATTCTGCTCAGTGAACATGTGTGCAAAAGTGTCAAAACATCAAAGGCTGCACTTACCCCATGGACTGAAGACTCCCTGTATCTGGCAGATAGGGATCCCAGAAAGCCCTTGGATTGGGTGGAGCTGGAACTGGGCCTACAAAATAAAGCCTGGCTGTTGGCTGTGGTGATACTTGACTCCAAAACCCTGGCATTCCCTGCACTGCTGGGTTTGGACTTTATGTTCCATCCAGGTATGCAGCTTGATGTTGCAGACAGAGCATACTAGTTCCAGAGAAATGACGATGGAAGATTATCCCTCCGTGCAGAGTTACCTCTGCTGGGGGGGGGGGGACTAGCAACTGTGTTGCTTTCTTTTCTGTGGAAGCTTCATTGGTTACTGCACTACTGCCTACACAGGCTTCTTTGGAAGATGTGGTCTTAATCCTGAAGTCCAGGAGTCTCACCTGCATGAACACCTAAAACCTCAGCTAAACAAATGACTACACAGCAACTGCTGATGTGTATTAAAACAAAGTTGGATGCATTAAGCTACTGAAACATCCAGTCTTTTTCACCAATCCACTGCCCATTCGACAGAAACTGTATCAGGTCTCTCCATCACCAGAAGGGGATGAAAGATCTTATTGAGGAAATGCTCAAGGATAATGTCATTGAACCCTCTTGTTCTGCTTGGGCCACACCTGTAGTTCTGATTCCTCAAAGGTCTGCAAGCCACAGTTCTGTGTTGATATCAGAAAAGTGAATGAAAATACAGTCACCGATGCCTACCCCATTCCCATAATACAGGAGATACTGGATAGTCTTGAAGGAACTGCGGTCTTCTACTTGCTAGACCTAAATAGCACCTATTGGCAGGTGGAAATGGATTTGGGGCGTGAGACATTACTGCCTTTATCTGCCCTCTGTGGACACCACAGAGGTTCCTGGGCATGACAAGATGGTACGATCGATTTGTCCCCAACTTTTCTAAGATTGCTGAGCCAACCAGTGCCTTGAAGAAAAAAGAGCTAGGTTTCTCTGGTCACCGGCATGCCAAACTGCTTATGATATTTTTAAACAGCATCTGGTTAAACCACCTATTCTGGGCCACCGAAATTTCAATGCACCTTTTGTGGTATATGCTAATGCAAGTGAGATGGGTCTTGGGCCAGCACTGGCCCAGAAATTAGAGCATTGAAGTGAGGAGGTCCTTGCTTTGGCCAGCCACAACCTCAATCCAGCTGAGAGGAATTATGCTGCTATTGAGTTGGAATGTTTGACTGTGGTGTGAGCAGTGGAAAAGTGGAGAACGGATATGGAAGGTCGGCTTTTCATTGTGGTTACAGATCATGCCTCTCTTCTGTGGGTCTTTATACCACCAAACCCAGCACTCGACTCATCAGGTGGGTTTCAAGAGTTTACTGTCACTGTGGAATATAGAAAGGGGCGGTACAACACTGTGCCAGATCTCCCAACAGAATGTCAGCCTATTTTACCTGTGTGTGCTACTCTTACGTCTGCCTCCCTGAGACCATCAAAAGAGCTTCCCATCTCCATCGACGCCATGTGGAAGGCACAGCAGGAAGACACTGAATATCAGACTCCATATGAAAAGGTGGTAGAAAAAATGTAAGGTTATCAAACTCAACCACTTCATCATAATGGAGGATTTTTTCTGATTGTGGTGTCTCACTACCATATACAATCACACATGGTTTTGTATGGTAGTGTGTAACTACAATTGCTGGAGTATTGTAGTTGCTGCAATACTTTAGCAACTATAGGAGTATTGTATTTGATAGGCATAAAACCGAAAACTGCAACATCAGGTGTATTGGTCGACGCTGAGTTGGGATGTCTGACAACATGTTCAGAGCTATCAAGTATGTCAATGGTACAAAACAGAAAACTGGGATAGATTTGATTGATCCATTCCCCAAGAGCTCCAAACAAAACGTCTACCTACTGGTATTCGTGGACTACTACTCTCAGTGGGTGGAACTGTTCACCATATGGAACGCCACTGCAGAAGCCATCTCTCAAGTCCTGGTCAAACATATCTTGACCCGATGGGGCATACCTGACTTCATCATCTCTGACCGTGGATCCCAGTTTGTCTTGTCTGTCTTTCAAATGGCGTGTTGTTCCTGGATTGTGGGACACAAGTTAACATCTGCTTATCACCCCTAAACCAGTTTCACAGAGTGAACTATACCTTAAAAATGATGATTGCCTCCTATATTGAAGAGCAACACTGGATGTTCTGCTCCTGGATAATAGAAAAGGGTCTGCGGGGGGACCAGAGGATTGTCTGGATGAATGCATAACTGACTCAAACATCGAGCCTAAACGCAGCACCCATTAATCCACCATTGATGCAATTCTGAAAAAGCAGACCCCTTCGAATCAACTACAGCGCCTTATCCATGTTGGCTTCCGCTAAAAAGAGAGGAGTATAACGACCGCTGTCAGAAATATATCACCGCCCACATTCATTCAGGTTCATCCCAGTTACCACCCACAATCATCCAGTTATCCAATCCTATCTTTCCACACAGCCTGCGCAGTTTGACATGAACCTCCAGAAAAACCTATTAGTGTGAGTCTTATCAAAAGGGAGCCTCCTTTGCCATCAGTGTCAGCAGCAGGAATGAATGTGGATTGAGTATTTTCTTGTTGGAGTTTCCCAGGAGTTGCCAGCGTCAGTGGAGCTAAGTCAACGCTGCAATCCCAACCTTTTACTGACTGACTGCTCCATGGTATCCTGAATAAATAATGTACATGCTGTCATTGTTGAGTTGTTGCACTGTGCTGAGAGACGCTGTTTGAGTGGTTCAATATTTGATTTCCTGTTTTGGTTTTGTGTTAAGAGATCCCCAGAGCGGAGTTTCAAATTGTATTTTGAGTTGTGTTTGGAATGAACTGGACTGGACACTGTGTGGGAAACCGGGGCAGACATTTACCTGATTGGATTGGACTCAAAATTGCAACATACACATTCACCCATTGCCATTGCTTGCTGGTTTATTTTTGCGAATATGCTTTCTAAATGCTGAATTGAGTTGTGATCTGTTTTTTTTTTTTTTTTTTTGTTTGAGCATTGTTGTTTATTTTGGTGCCTGAATTCGTCTGGTCACTTACCTAGTTTTGTATGGTTTGACAATTTCACTGTTTTGTTCTATTGTTTTCCTGTCAGATTTGACTCTGACAGGCAACCCTCATTACTAATCAGTGTCAAACCGGCTGTAACACACACTCATTTACTTACACACGCACACAGGCACACACACACACACACACACTTGTGTTGTGTCCCCTGTGGAGAATACAGTGACTGCTGCACCCTATTATACTGTATCAGTGTATTGCATTACAGACCCACTGTTTGTCATTGTGCAAGGAAACATTACCATGATCTCTGTCTTTCTGATCATCATTTGTGTACATGCATGCATTTGTGTGTCCGTGTGTGTGGTTGGTGCTCTTTTGTCCTTTAAAAATCCAGCCACCAGTAGGAAATATATCATTTTAAAATTATATGAACTCTTTCATCTTGAAGCATGCTTTCTTACTTCTATTTCACATTTTATAGCTCACATCCTGTGACACAGATGCTGCTCTCGCTCCAACACCCAGAGTCACATTTCATAAAATGGACTTTATTCTGCCAGATAACGGACAGGCAAAGACTATTCTCTGTACAAATTTTGTTAATGATGCTCCTGTACAGCGGTGGAGGGCATTTCTCACTTCATCATTAATCATTAAGTGGCGCATCAACTTAAAAAATGTTGGAGCGTTGCTTTTATTCACCCCAGTGAGCTGATTTGTTACAGTGGAGATTTTCTTTAAACATATTAGCCAGCTGCCAAATATTAGCTGAGGTAACTGTAATCTGCAATGGAAATCACACATACAAATGTGAAAATATGCCTCAATATTTTTTTTTTTTTTTTTTTTGCATGGGCAAAGATTTAAATTTCATCTGCAAGCTTGGAGAGCATTGCTGGAAATTAAGCAGGAAATGTCTGAGTGCAGTAATAACAAGCATGGGGGTGTATCTGTGGCACTGCTGAAATTCAAATTAAAATTTTACACTGACCCTGGTGAAGCATGCAGGTCTATTTGCTGAGGCTGGACATTTGAAAAATGCACATGTTCTTGGTAAACTAGCTGCAACTTGCATGGGACAAATGTTACAGCAGTTGAGAGAATTATAAGACTTTAATAGATATTTGACTGAAATGTTGGCTCTCTGAAAGCTACAAGACATGAAAAATAAATATGTTTTATGTTAGTGCCAGATTATGAAGAGGAAGTTAGACATAGTACATGAGAAGAGAGAGTGGGAGTGAAAATTCAAGAAAATACACAACAAAAGAAGACCTTTAAGATGCAAGGTGCACAAGTTCCGCAGTTTTATTGTTTCTTTGACTGCACCATACAACCTTGACATCAAAGATAAGGATGCCTCTCATTTTATAAGAGAGAATTGTGGTAATGTTAAATATCCCATTACAAAATGTCATTCTCCACATAGAAAATGCAAAAATCAACAGCAATAATAAAAAAAGTACAACCACACATCTCAAAAATAGGACTGAAAAAAACCCCAACAGTAACACAGAGCTGGATTATTTGGCAGCGACTGTCTAACTTGCCAGGATTTGATCCACTGGGAGTGACAGATGAGTGCATTTGGCACTGTCATTGGTCCACAACAGGTCGCAGAGAGACTCCTGCCAGGTGGCAGAGGGAGACATATATTGCATTGTTACAAATAAACAACCCAACATTTTTTCCAGGAAGGAAACCGCAAGATAAAGGAGGACCGTCTTTAAGTCCATTATGCCTGCCCATGCCCATTCTTTTGTTCAAAAAGACATAAATTAGAAGAAAAAACCACAGAAGCAGGCCTGTGTGCACATGAGATCATGTAAACTGTCCCATCAGTGATGAAAGTAATGTAATTGGTTTCTAAATATTGTGTGCAGACTTTGTGAATTGGACTAAAAACTGTGTGTACGTGGATAGCATCATCAACAAGTGAACTCGTGATAATCAGTTATACAAAAAGAACATTCAAATGCAAGCGATTGCTTTGGAATTTCTTTCCCACAAAGAGTTTTTACAGTACTGCAGCATCCACAAATAACAGAAAACCTTTACATTCAAGCAGTTCTTGTCACTGTACTTTGGAAGTGATAGCAACAATGTGAACATTACCATTTCTGAGCCGCCTTTGGAGTGCTCCATCCCATTAACCCACCGGCTGAGGCTCCCCTTTAGAAGTCCGACATTGTCCTATTTGAAGCACAGGGATGCGTGACGCTGAGTGGGTGTCTGCTCATCAGTGTGTAAGGATTACCTGACAGTACGTGTGGTCGTTAGACGCAAGTGACTAGGTTTGGTGGGAAGAGGTGGCTTGATGCCACGTGAGGGGGTTTGTGAGGGGCTTTGTGAGGGGCTTGTAGTGTTGTCAACACTAAAGGTTTTCATCAGCTGAGCCACACGGCCACGCCCTGCGCAAGTCGGTGCACTTCCTGGTTTCCCACCTTCTTCAGATGCAGCCCTGCCAGGTGTTTCTGATGCACCAATAACTGAAAAAGAGAGTAAGATTTCCTTAAGAGCTGAAAAATATTGGTGACAACCTAACTGCTATATACAAAGGGTTGATTACCTCTGAGTCTCTCTCTGGTGAACCCCTAGATACTCCTACATGTTTTAAAATGATGTATTTCACACTTTTTTCTATGAAAATAATCTATTCATGCCTTAAAATGGCTTTGATGTAACTTTACACTGTTGCTTCTTTAAGAATGTGCAGATCTATGAAATCCCTGCCTCTATCTCAGCCCATCCTTCCACTACTTGCTGCAGCTCGAGCATTCCTGCTCCCCTATGACTGTGCTAAAACACTGTAAAACTAATCTACTTTAGTTGATGGAAAGTTAGAACATCAGAGTTATTTATTAATACATGCTGGAACAGGATACCAGTTCTGAAGGAGAATAATGACAAGATTCTATCCTGCAACTTGACTGTGTCATCAGTAAACTGCAGCTTTAAGGTGAAAACACTCAGTCATGGCACTGACTGCTTATTTTGCTCATGATGTGTCATCTAGCACATTAAAAAAAACACCATATGGACATGGTAATAAGGTAATAAAAGTGATTTTCATCAGATGGGATTTTTAAATTTGTATTTCAAAAAAGGCAAAATATAAAATTATATTGCATATTATGGATATTTCCAATTTGGCTGGCAAATTGAATTTAAAAGCAACTATATATAACACCAAACACGCTTCATCTGGCATAAACTCTATTAAAGTAACCCGTAGTGGTCAGTGTCCTCCTGCAGGAGGAATATATTCTGTGAAAATCTGTAAACACCACAAACACTGAATGTTACACATTCAGCAGCACATGTTGAAAAAGCATGAATCCAGTTTCCAACTACCCGACCGTTTACCTTCTCCAAATGCTATGCCGAGATCTTTCTTCACTCTTTTCTACCTTTTTTCTCCTTTTCATTCGCCTCCCTTTATCCCACTCTGGCTGAGCAGAGGTCATCCTCAGTAGAAGTGTAGTAGGGACACAGCTGGGTGTAGTTTGTGTATGTGTGTGTGTGTGTCCGCTTGCTGAGGTACTGTGTTTGGAAGAGGGTGTAATTGAGGGAGGAATGGAGGGAACAGGAGTAACGAAGGGGAGGGAGGGCCACAGGGACGGCAATGGAGAGCAGACAGACGCTGCTCAGACACCAGAAGGCTTGAGGAGCCACATATTTTTAGCGTCATCCCCGGGGGACAGAGATATGTGAGAGCACCTGCGTGCATGGCTACAGACACACACTCACACACACATGCACACACAAAATAAAGTGAGAACATGCACAAACGTACACACAGTTTCCAACAGTTGAATTTCAAAAAGACACGCACGTTCTCACATTACGTTCAGGCCCGTGCATGCTCTCACACACACAAACACAAACATGCACCCTCGCACACACTCCTCCTGCTCACGGATTCAGTCACGCATGCAGCCATCTCTGACTAACACCACGACGCAGCACACACACACACAGAGGTGGGGTACAGCCAAAACCGCACGGGCACTCCTGGGGCCAGGAAACCTTTAAAGCTCTTGATGTCTTGCAGGCATGAAAGGGAGAGACCTAAAGTAGCCTTTAAGGTTGTGTTATTGTTTATTGTTGTTTGCTCTCCTTTCCCTCTGCTCGCTCGCTCTCGCTTGTCACTCTCCCCATAGCTCCAACACCTCCCTCCACCTTCCTCTTCATCTTCCTCTCCCCCGTCATGCCCTGCCTTCCTCTGCCCCCTGACCCGCGGTTCCTGTGTTAATGTCCTCTCGCTGCGCTGCGTGGGCTTGCCTCTGATTGTCTCGTTGTGTTGTGTGGTCACCACGGAAACCTTGGATAGGCTCCAGCAATTGAGGCTGACACACATTCAGGCACGCACCACACGCACACACACACACACACACACACACACGCAGGCACATACACACTCATGGTCAGAGAGTTTTTTTGAGCTCAGAGCCTTGGTGCAGGTCTGAGTGGAATGCTTAATAGAAAGACAGAGAGATAGAAAGAGAGAGATGGAGGATTGGTGTTAGGGGCAGGGACTATATATGTATAAAATCTGAAGCATAAAAACCCCTTAATGCCTTCCCACCGGTAGCCTGACTAACCTAACTCTTCACACACCCTAAAAAAAAATGCTCAAACTCCACACCTTTCTGAGTGAAACTCTACCCAGTAGCTGCACCCTGAGCTCTGTCCACAGAAACATTCATTAAAGCTACCTGCAAAAACAGCCATTAAAATTAAAGAGAATCTCCGTGTTAAATCACTCATCGAGATTGATTAATCTTCCGTTTGAGCTTTCGGGTGCCGCTCATCACATCTCGGTCCAGCTCGTAAATGTACAGGGAGGTCAAAGAAGAGGGGGCGGGAAGCTGGTGTCAATGAGCAAGCTAGCACAAAAATTAAAGGCCAATCTATCTCTTTAAAGACCTCCACGTCTCTGGAAGGAAAAAAAAAAGAGGAGGGGTCGGGTGGGAAGGTGGTGGTGGTGGTGGGGGGGGGCAGAAGTGGGGCAGAGGGCAGAATTCCCGAGCAGCACGTCTGTGGACTGAAGGGCAGGGAGGAGGAGAGGTGTAGGTGTGTGTGTGGGGGCTGGGGCCCCTGTCACTTATCAGCTCTGGCTGAGCGTCGCCCAGGGCTAGAGTCGGGAAGCAGCGCTGGAATGTGTGTCCTTCCCTCTGAAGGTGAAGAGAGAGCAGAGGAAAGCCGACGGACAGACAGAGACGGGTTTATAAACACAAACAGGCACCCGTGCACGCATTAACATACTGCCAGCTGCTGAACACCGATACACTTTCATGCTCACGCACCAATACTCAAATCATGGCCTGCACATTCGCTGTCAGAACATATATCTCTGCAGCTCTAGATTGACTTTTAAACTCAGACTGACTCTACAGTCTGCCCTAATTATCAGGAACATCCATAATATGGCTTTCACTTCCATTTTTATGCAGACGACACATAGCTCTAACATAATGTCCAACTCAACAGTCATCAGCTTTACCAACTTTCAGTGAAATATAGCTTTTTTTTTCTTTAGAAAAAGCAAATTTGTATAAACTAATTTTCACCTAGATATTATATCCCCTTTTTCCCAAAAGCTTTATTTCTTGCTGAAAGCAGACTGATCATCACAGGTTGCAGTAAATGAGATTCTTAAAACCTCAGAAAATGCTCTGGGTAATAGACACTGAAGAGAAAATCGGTGAGAAAGAAGGATTTGTAATTAGCAAGTTATTTGCTCTAAGTATATAAATGAACATGGCTTATGTCATAATTTATTTTTTGCACTGATTTTTGCAGTTCTTCTTACCTGACTCTAAGCATCTTTAATCTTTGAGTTAAATGTTTTTTATAAAATAAATAAATAATGAAAGCTATCGTAAATCCAGTATTGCAGGCAACAATAAAGTAGACTGAGAGAAATTAAAAGCTTATTCTTTTCCCTTGCCTGCAGAATAATCACATGACTTTCCTGACATTTGACAATATCTTGTCAAATTTAATTTAATTTCTCTACAAAATCCACAACATGAATTCTCCATGAGCTTAGAACAGTCTAAGTCTAGCTGAGTTGGTGCTGATAAACCCAAAAGGATGTCACTAAAGCGGGTTATTAAGTTATTTTTCTACAAGTGTTAAGAGGGCCGCTCACAGGACGTAGGAATCCTTGGCATTACCCGCATTCAAAAGAAAACAGCTGAGGCATGAGCGTTATCCTAGTTGGCCTCCTCCTCTCTTTGGAACAAGCTTCCTGCCATTGTCAAGGACAGACACTCTGTCAGTGTGTTTTTGTCCAGAGTCAAGACACATTTATTCAGCACTGCGTTCAGCCCACCTCAACTCCCACCACACCAGCTGTTTAGCTGTTTGCCTTTCCTTTCCTTTCCTCTTCCCCACATTCATCTGTTAGTCGCTGCCCTGGCGTTGCTCAGGGATCTAATATCCAGCCACTAATGTGGGTGCAGGCACACATGCAAAACATGCCCGATACCACGACTTACTGGAAATGAATATTTGTTTGCTTTTTTTGCGTACAGATTTTAGTCATTTGTACTCTGTGAAACTGTTTTTGTTCCAGTTGATAAATCACCTTCAAATCTCTGCCTCCACAAACAGATTTAACACTTGAAGGTATTACAGTTGAAATTCCTTCAAAAACTATTTTATTATGATATTCTGTGTTCAGTCCACTTTAGTTCATTTGATATCTGTGAACACGATTTCACAAATATTTCCACTATTTCTGTCTCTTGATGACATTATTATGAGTGTGTTAGCTCTCTTGTGTCTGGGTTTCTGAGAGATTTGCTTTGCCTCCAAAATCTACGAAGAACTGCCAGGAATGTTCAGAGTGAACCAGACACTAAAGAGAGTTTTTAGGATTGTTCCTCATTCAACTGTATTTATCAAGTGCTCTTAACATGCCAGCAAAAGAATACAGACACTCACCTCTGAGGAAATGTCTGTTAATGTGGCATTAAATTGAAATATTGCTTTTGTGGTGTGTTTTATTGAGGAAAAGAATCTCTGCTAACCAAATTTAACTCAAAAAATGTGAAGCTGGCATTTATAATTCTGCATTTATTTTAAAGTAGACCAATGAACCATTCCACTGATCAAGCCAATTGAACAAGTGTTCGAAGGAATAACAATAAAAATCAAGTTTATATTTAAGCTTGTCTTCTTAAAAGAAAGAAAAACACCATCCTGGAGTACGGTAACGTCTAGGAACTCTTGCAGCATGCTTGTAGTGAGTGTGTTGTAGGATGAGTGTTTTTCCAGCAGAGGGACCTTATGGGGATGACATTTTTTTTCCCCCTTAACTGGACTTTTTTCTACAGTATCCCTGATTTCCACTGGATGGTGCTAACTTCACCCATACACTACCCATTTTTTTTAATGTATAACTGGGTCACTGTATGGTGAATGGTCAATTCATAAAACTGGATGAAGGGTTTACAAAGAAATCTAGAAGTAATACTCGGACAAAATTCAAACAATAAGTAATCTGTAAGACATAATGTTAGCCATAGTGACAATAAAGCTGACAGCAATGCCAAAGATATCTTTAGGGAGATGAGATTAAAATCCTCTGAAGCCCTATTATCTAAACTATGAACATCTGCAGAGACAATAGTAAAGACATACAGCAAGTACTGAGCTCATGAAAGACACCAAGAGGCAAACAAAGAGACATACGCAATATACCACTTCTTTGGAGAAAATGAACTGAATGTGAAAACAAGTTCAAATGTGGTGCTTGTAAGGGTTGCAGATATTGGGCACAACTCTCATGCGTTTGTGCTTTACATGGTTACCTGTTCAATCTGGATTCAAAAACAACATTCAACCAATGTAACAAAACAAACAGCTAACTTTGTGTTCACATGCTGCTGAATATCAAGTTTGAGTTACTTTTTCTAGAAGTTTCTTTTTCTGAATGATGTGTAAAATTATCAGGTGACCAACTATTTAATAGCTGTTAGGTGGAGTGGAATGCGGTGCATACTAATTATGCCAAAAAAAAAAATGATATTAGAGATAAATTTAAGAGTTGAAATGTGTAAAAAAAATTCCATTTGTCAAAAAAATAAAGTCTAGTTTTGCATTGCTCATTTCTGCCCATATCCTCCTGAGAATTGAGGAAAAAAGCATCTTTCAAAATTTTACCTTTTTGTTATTTCCTGCCTTTTTGGAGCTAAAACAATAACTCACAGTTTAGAATTTTATAAAAATATTTTAGATTTTACAGCATGTCCACTGTAGGCAACGGAACAAATTTACCATAAAAAAAATACAGTGAAACTTCGAAATCAAAATAGGCTGAGAAGAAAACATGCTGATTCATTTTCTATTGATGCTTTAAGAAACTAAATTAAATAGTAATAGTGTAAAATTTAAGAGGATGAATGAAACATAAATATAAACAACTATTTATTTATTACATTAATTACTTTACATAGAAAATATATTCAATTGTTCTCATGGCCATTACAGTTGACATTCATAAAGGGGCTATTATTTTTCCTGACTAAAGGTTTAACTGAAGTCTGACCCCAGTTCATAATTCCTGACATGTTCAGAAACAAGGAGATATGATTACCTGAAGTAAAACAATGATGCCTTAACAATATTTGACTTAACTTTTCTCTTTCCCTGGCAGGCAAGTTTTGCTGCAGTCTCATTTTGTCTCAGCATAAAAACAAAATTCCCATTTTTCCATTTAATCATGAGATATCATTGGAAAGGCCAGGATGTTGAACACATTGGGATTCAGTAGGGTAGCTCAAATGAGTCAAAAGATACAGAACAAAAACAAATGTCCAGTACAGAGGACATAAATGAATGGGCTTGGTTTCAGGAGGATATTACATTAAAAAAATAAATCATGTAACTACTGTTAAAAAACAATATGGTGTTGTATGCATCAGTCTGTCCTTGATCTGGTAAAATGACCACACACCTCAACTTCTCTGCATTATAATGCAGACAGTTTCACTGTTACCATTAAACAAAGACGATAGAGAAGCTACCTAAGAAGCTGGTTTGCATGAGCCATGTGGTACCAGGGGACACATTCCAGTCACATAAGCTTTTTTTCCCTTCTAGGCCTCGTTTACTCTGCCAGTCCATAAAGATTCCAGGGGGCTGAGGTACTATTTGGCGAGCACATTAGGTTTTGGGAAATAAATCCTTCTTCCTAGCTGCAGCACTGAGAAACCTATCTAGTATGAACTTTGTTCAGACTAGTTCTGCTCAGCTCTCCACAGCCATTATTACTCTGAGAGAAGAAGCAGTGGAAAAGGATTCTCTTGCTGGCTCAGTGACTGCTGGTGAATGACATTTAAGCTAGTTGCAAAATTGTGGACTTATTTCTTTAACCCACGTGAGTGTCCAGTTCTCTCAAATGTGTGTAGAACTAAATAAAAACTGAACAAAAGTCGTAGGGTAACTCAGATAGATCCTAGCTGCAGTGATGTCTATTAGCTTTATTTATCTGCAATGACAGTAGCCATCAATAATATTGCTTGCTTGTGTGTTTCTGTTAATTAGCCATTAAATGAGAAACTGCAAGAACTAGAAAAATATTAGCTCATTTAAGGTACACAGTGGAAATTTTTCACATCAGCTGCACCCGCTTATTCCAGCTGACATTGGGCGACAGGCAGGGTGCACCCCGGACAGTTCGCCAGTCAACCACTGCACTTAAAAAACAACTTTTTTTGTTGTTAACAAAACATGTACCTTTACTTGTGATGCTATGCTCACTCACCTTTCCCACCCTGTGGTTCCTGGGACTTCTGAGGTTCCTTTGAGCACACATTATCTTTGGTCGACGACGTTGTTCCAGAGTCTATTTTGACAGTGCTGCTGGGGGAAGAGGATGGCGTGGTGGTAGCCAGCCTCAGACTTGTGTTGCCGGGTCTCGTGTTGACATAGCCTGGTGCTGCATTTGCAGAAGCCGGTCTCACGTTGACAGGGCTAGCTCTCATGGGAGGCCTGGAGCAGATGGACGGCTGGAGAAGTGACTTCTCCTCAGTTGCACTGGCTGACTTCAACTCGGGCTGCGGAGTGAAGAGTGACAAAAGAGGACAGAAGAGTGCGATCAGTGTTGACAGCTAATTCACATACAGTGGAATTACTGTCATGTTTGATTAAATCATTAGATAAATGATTCACCAAATTACAGTTCTCCAATGACAACACTGTGCCATAATGAAGCACCGAGAACTATGACCACTGATTAAGAGTTTAAGGATGTGTGGAGAGAAAATTATAAGGTGACTTGAAAATCAGGCTGCCTCGCTAATCTTCCTTCCTGATCTTACGCCTTCTTAATCAACAGTACCACTCTCGCCTCCTCTCAGGATGACTCCTTCCCTCTTTAAATCAACCGGCGCAAACCTGCAGCAGCGTTAGTGGCAGCCCACTGCTACAGCCCCAAACCAGCCTCTTACTGTTTCCAGGAACAAATCAGTCCATCTACAAAGAAGACATTCAAGGCTTATGCGGTGAATTCTTGGCTGACACACTGGCCAAACCTCCTAAGGTGTGGATGTTCGTTGCCACATCAGCATGGGTGGGCCGGAGATGTGTTGGGGCCTGTAATATGGAGAGCCTGGTATAGATACAAGAAGTGAGGAAGAGACGTTGCCTTCTGTGACAAAGAGGAGGGAAAAACAGAGAACAGAGGAGAGCTCACGCGCCCAAACCTCATGAGACTATCCCACAATCCCATCCATCTGCGACTGACGCATTCTCTGTCTCTGGCGTTTTAATTCCCTGATCAAGTTCATCAACCATCTGTTCTAGGGCAGTCCAGAAATCCTGCCTTGCCTCTGTGATTCAGGTGTTCTTGCAGAGCGTGTCACCTGCACACACACACACACACACACACACACACACACACACACACACACACACACACACATTGTCTTAGATTTGTATGCACATAAACACTGAAAGGAGAAAGAAAGCGAGGGGAGATAGAGAGCGTGTTCTCCCCAGACAACGCAAGGCTGGAGCGATGATGGAGCCAGTGGGAGGACAGTTCAGTTCAGCTGTTCCCGGAGAGAGCTATGAGGGGTGCGGCAGCTCAGACAAGCCGGAGCGCAGAGAGGGAGAATGCTGGGAGAAAGATGATCTTCAGAGAGGCTGGGAGTGAGGGGACAGCTGGCCCTAACCACCATTTCCTGTTACTCTCAGAGGGTGGGACTGCCATGAAAAGACACATAGGCACTCTAAAGGCACATTATAAGTAGCTGAGGAGTAGATCACTATATTGCTTGCTGGAAAATGTGAGACTGTGTTTTAAAATTATGTACAGGGGACTCTAAAACAGACTTTTCTTTGCTTTATAACCCATTTAAAATGCATACTTAGGGTGGGAGACATCTTTTAAAAGTTGAAATTGGGTTGCAGAAATGAAAAGCAGAGCATTACTTTAATTCATAAATACCTTTTCTGCTGCTGTAGGTGGTGAATGCTCACTCACTGACACCTGTGGGTTTAACAAAGACATTACATGAGTGTTCCAGGCCATGATGCAACCTGAGAGCTCCCTGCTCAGCTTAGCAGGCAGTTGTTTGGACTCACCGGCAGAGGGAGTGAAGTGCTCGTCTCCTCACATTTCCCCTGTTGGGAGAGACAGTGCCATGTTAGTTGATACTAGAGGCGACACGTCATCCTCTTTAACTTTGAGGCAGTTCAGTGCTTGGAATGAGCAGGAACAAAACAGAGCAGGAGTTTAGGAGTTGGTGAAAAGGGAAAATAGAATTGCTCCTGTGACAATATTGTACATGATAAGTATTTAAAAAAACATATCTGCACAGTTTCTGAGGTAATTGTCTGCTGAAAAACCAGTGACCGTATTTCCACTGAGTGAGCAGCGTGCAGCTTTAGCTCAGAGAACCATCGTGGTCAGGCCAGATGAGACCATCCACCCTGGCTTGCTCTGGCTCAGTGTGTGCACGGTTGCCATGACAACACAGCAAATCTCTTTTTGAGATAGCATGAAAAAGGAGGCACCCCACACACACTCACGCACACACTCCAAAACCAATGCGCTGCGCACATACACACTACCAAAATATCACTAACCCAGAAATCATCTGCACCTCCAGCTTATTTTGACACAAAGTAGAGGCCTGGAATAATAAGGCTAGAATCTTAATGGCGACATTGATTTTCACCGGCTATGCTCAAAAGTCGAATTGATAGTTTTCATAAACTGCTCTGCAGGTAAAAGAAGTGAAAATGAAGTGGTGGAAGTGATGGGTTTCAGATGGACAAATTGAATTGAAGGGACGAGACGATGGTAAACATTAAAGGGATATTTTGGAGCTTGACTGCAAGTTGACCCGACAGACCAGTGATTCTTCAACTCAGTCTTATCATGTTGTATTACATCAAAGTTTTCATATCCTTATCAGGTGTTTGTCTGATCAAATACAAAAGAGGTCATCAGATAGAAATATCTCAAGAAAAAAACAACACTATGCAATCAGATTCTTCATTCTCGGAATTATCTTTGTGCTTCAACTCGAGAATTGCCATGACAGGCAAAATGATTTGATTTTTGTCAGGGTCACAAACAAACAGCTTTGTACCTTTAAATTCAGTGAGATGCCAGGTTGTACTTTTGGAAGAAGGTTCTCTCTCTCAGTTTTGACAGGTTCTGCGTTTTTTTTGCTCTTCAAGATGGCTTGATGGCTGTAAAACATAATCAGATTGCGTCATCTTTCTTTACACATACAGTATGCATATTCTCTTGCATAATGTCGTATTATATCACTACAGCAGAAACCTCCTGAATCCTCTCCAATTACAGTCTGTAAGCAATGTTAATACCCTGAAACACAAATGGATTTCTCTATGATATATATTGTTCGCTGCCTGTAATTCAAAAAATTCATTTTTTTGTATTACAAAAGTGTCTTACTATGTGTTGCTCTGAAGACTTTGTGACTTCTTTTCTCCAGATCCTGAACAGATGAATTTGGAGGTCAGCTCATCCACCTCGCTGATCACAATGACCGCCACATCTCCATCCCGGCCCAGCAGCCAGCTCACACTCTTACTGTTGGCTGTTAAAAACACAATTGTGTGTGTACAATTTGTGTTTAAAGGATATTGAAACACAAAGTCAAAGTTTGTTCATTCAAAACAAGTTTAAAAAATGCACAGTAAAACAAAAACATGACTAAATATCTTAAATGACTATTACAAAGTCACACTTTATAAGAGAAATAATAAGATTAAGAAAAGTGTTTGATGTAATAAGTGTCCTTATCAGATTGCTCAGTTTTGTTATCTAAATTGTCATTACTTCAAACCCCAGTCATAATTCGTAAATGACTGTTGAAAATCTTTATTGATGATTCCTGATCTCTCAGATAAACACCTTTAGCTCTGACCGTTCAACTGATAAGCTCAGTCTGTTCTGTCGCCCAAATAGCTCAACACAAATATATGAGCACACTCATGCTCATATGGAGCATCTAAAGAGTTAAAACACCTGAAAGTTAAAAACAAAAGCATCTTTAAATTTCCAAATCCCAACACCCAAAGAAAAGCTACAAAATATGGTCTTGTGTTACACGCCCAGTTGGCTTGTTCTTATTTGTCCTTCTTTATGAGGACATTGAGTCCTCAGGAGCTTAACACAAAAGCATACATGTGCAAATGCATGCAGACATACGTCACAACCCTGTGACTATGCATAGGAGCACAGCAGCACTATTTTATAGAGAGGATCCAGCTGACAGACCCAGAGGGCGAGCTTGTTGGTTGAAAACAGATTAGCATACTTTCATAGGGAACTGGTTTTGCTAGCCGGCCCAGTGGATCACATTCCAGCAAGGCATACCAGGATGACAACAAAACCACAGCAGTCAGAACATACGTTGGTAAACAAGCCAATGGCCCAAACTGACAGGTAGAACTACAACTCCACTGTCAGGTGCACGTGAGATGAACCCTGTCATCTGCACTTAGGAACTGCATTTTATGTGCTGACAAACTGTATGTCCTCAGTCTTACTGTAAAAGACGGAGTTAAGCCGCAGTTTCCAGCTTAGTCAGCTATGTTTCTAAAATCACAGAAGATGATTTTCTTTATCGAAAGAACAACATCAGTGGTTACCAGTCTGAGAAAAGTTGAGTCACAGCAACAGTCTTTCTGCACTCTGGGAATGTCACCAGTTTGCCATCAACATAAACACACCAGCATGTCATAACAGTCAGCCCATACACAATAATTACCGTAAACTCAGCTTAACCACAGCAACAGTCCCATGATCAGGAAAGGCTGATGGCTAAATGTGAATTCTCAACAACAGCTGAGGACACCAGCTTCATTCACTGCATAAAAAAAACAAACTTAACCTGTGAGTTTTCTCACAAGGCTGTCCAGATAAAAATCAAACTCTCGCTTTGTTTTTCAAACACATACATTTCCTGCAAGCTTCCTGTTTCTCCCCCTGCTAATTGTTTGAAGGATTGAGTCTTGACTCACTTCCTATTTTTACACAGGAACATGAACTATCCACCATTTCCTATGCACGACAAACGAGGAGGCTGTGTGGAGAACCGTTGTGACCATGTGATCTCAGCCTGCAGTCTCCATGCAGCCTCCCAAGGACAGCTGCATTGGTCATTAAGAGATAGAAAGAGCTCTGTTCCCTCACTCTGCGCTACAGTTGATAGTAAGTACTTTGTGATTCGCCAAGACAAGACAGATCACATTACTATGTCAATCAAAGTTAATGCACCAGCTGCAGTGTGCTGTTAATTGGCTTTACTGTGATATTATTGGGAGTTTAGCAATTGCTCTATCTATCCAAACCTCTGCAGTTTGCTTTGTCACGTAGGAGTACCTCTTCAGAATATAAAAATAGAGCAATTTGTTATGTCAGCGTCATTACACAATGCATTTACTGTACTAGGACTCCTTACTAGGACATGTACAAGAGAAAATGCAGACAGGCAAGATTCAGTGGTATGCGTCAAACCTGTTTCGCGACAGACTTGTGACTTCCTGAGTTTCTGGGTGTTTTATTTGATTGCTCCATGTATACTGCTAACTCCAACTGTTGCTTCTGAGCAGAAGCCAGCATTGGATAAACAAATTTACCATTCACACTGCTTGTGTGTTTCCGCCTTGCAGGAAATTTTTTTTCTTGTCATCTCTGTCACGTTGACGTTTTCATCTGTCTTGTGTTTTCCATCAAACAAGCATTCCAGACATGAGTGAAATATGTGATCCGGTGAATATTGTTCTCTGTTGCTGTACGGCTCACATTGGGTGGTTTGACTGGAAACAAGATGATCTAAGTGAGTGTGAACAGCATTCACCATTATGTAAAGGCCTATGAAAACTGCACTCCTGACATGCTATTATTATAAGCCCCTTACAAAACTATCACTGCAGCTTGGATATAGTTTTAACCATGACATCTACTTTACTTTTTGTAAATGTTAACAACATCTGCAAGTGTGATGTTAACACTGGTTTGTCGGCACCATCATTCAGCTGTAACTGTTTAGGAACTGAGGTATAAATCAAACTTCAAGTGTAAATGCTCTTTGTTTGTGTTGGCCAGCAGCTGTTGAGATGATGGGGAACATGAGCTACAGCAGCGAAAGCATATCCAGCAGCTTAGGATACCTGTCACAACTAATGCACACATGCTTCAGCAGTCCACTTCTCATGGTTTGTAACTCTACCAGGGAAAATCCATGACACGATGTAAACATCTCAACTAAAATGATTCAGAGAACAGATGGTTTTCTGTCAAAAGCTTTGTGATACTGAGTATGCTTGAAAAACTTAAAGCTGCATCTTGTTGCAACAGTAAGAATATAAATTAATAAAGGTGATGGTTCAGCATGGTTACCTTTTCTTGGCTTGGTTCTCTTGGACTCAGCATCCCCTCCTTCTCTCTCCAGTTTCTCCTCTCGCTCTTTCCAGCGGCGCACCTGCTCCTGGCGCATTTTCAGGAAAAGAGTCTTTTTCTGGTCTTCATTAAGAGCGTTGAGGACATCGGGGTCGATGTACATGTCCTTTAAAATCTGCTGCAGCATGTTGCCGACTTAATGGCTGGTTAATTTGGTACCACCTTGCCAAGCAGTCGGAGGGAGGAGGTGCTGTCCTTTGATCAGCAGCTTCTTGAAGTGGACAGTTTGTAGGGATGGTTTATAGTCTCATCTTGTTAGAGGAAGACTTTCACAGCTTCACAGTTATCCTAAAATCACTGTTATAAAGTCTTCTTCATAAATCAAAGTGCATTCTCATACACTCTTTTGCACATACTGTACAATCATACACATAAATACACACACTCACTTACATACACATACACACAATCCTGTTCCTTTCTGTGCTGTGTTCACAGTTTCCCCCTCCCTACTAAGATGTCAAATTTTCTTTGACTTTGGACATCATCACTGGGCCAATCTACGAGAAAAAAACACAAAGAACATTTGAAAGATTACGCTGTGCCCTTTTCAAAGCTGGAATGTACCACGCATTCCTTCATCCCCACATTTCTCACAGACTTTGTTCCCTCTAGCTTTTGGAAATTCGGTTTCAGTCGGTTATCTTGTCCCACCCTTCATGAATATGGAAGAAACCCAAAGCCTGTTTCTACACTGACAGAAACTCTGTAGTCCAGAATGGGAGGAGATTCCAAAGGAATGGATCTGTCATCAGTGGCCCACCTCGCTCCTTCCCCTCCCCACCACTCGTCCCTTCCTAAACCCATGTTCCTTTCTTCCCAAAACTCCCACAAGATAGCGGCTCCATTTTGACATAGCCAATGTCTGGTTGTAAGAGAGAAACGGGGTCACAGCCCAAGACAGCGTGAACCAGTTTCTCTAACAGGGGCATTGAAATGGACTCCTCCAATCACAGTGGGTAGTTAACAATGGCTACCACATAAGCAGCACTTGGAGGGAAAGAAAGCTTGTCTCAGACTGAGAACTATCACACTGGTGGAATAGAGACTGGTGTCTGCTAAACACGTTGTAGGGTGCAGAGAAGGAAACCCGAGCAGAGGGGGGAAAGTGAGTGGAGAAAGTGAGTGATACAAAACAAAAGGGAGTTGTAAGAGAAGGGTAGAATTTGCTCAAGTACTCACAGTGGGATGTAGACAGCCGCTCCACAGCAGAGTATGCTAACTAAGCTGAGAGTCAGAGTGGCTGTGGGTCCTCCTCGTCTTTGTGTATGACTGAGCTGATGACATCACAGCATTCCATAATCGCTCTCCCTCCCTCCTCCCTCTCCGACTCCCTCCCTCTCTCTCTCTGTCTATGTCTCTCTGTAGCTCTCTCTTCCGCCCGCTCACACACACATTTCATTTTAAATAGGCCAACAGTGGAATTCAGGAAGTTGACCTCACACATTAAATAAGTAATAAAAATGAAACAAGCTCCTTTCCCACATGCTAAACTCATCCACTGAGTATTAAACTCATTTTTTACATCAACACTGATGTAATGGGACAAAAAATGTTTTATTCAAAATCATTGCAGTTTATACATCATTTAAGTTGATGACTGCTTGGATGTCAAAAATCATTAAAAGGCAATGAGAAATGTAGTTCCCATTTCTTGCATTTTATTCCATTCAGCAATGACTTTCTCCTTAGTCCTGCAAAATCTCAGTCTGGCTGCCCCCCATTATCATGCCGCTATGGGGCAGTAAACACTCAGGCTTGTTTGCATTTCTTTACACGAGTCACAACTGTGTTGGGTGGAGTTAAGTGAAGGATGCAACAACAGCGTCCCTTCACAATAGTGACATTGTTTTGGTAGAACCTCGGCATTCATTGAGATGACACCTATCATTAAAATGGGTAATTCACTGTAAAAGAAAACAGCAGCACTACTTTACTGCAGGAAGGAAAATTTGGTAGGCCAGGTTTGCCTAGAAGTTGCTGTGCATATGAAGTGGACTTTCAAAAGCAATAAGAAGGGAAGGAGAAAGCTGTATGGCAGGTTTCAATGCAATGCATATCTAGTGTGTCAGACTAGTACTTACCTAAGAATTGTCCCTTTCCTGTCATTAATTAACCACATAAGAACTCAGCTCTGTGTATCAAAGTTAAATATTTAGACATTTATTCCATGAAAATCAGTCCTTTCCTGCCTGAAAATGGCTAAAATGTAACTCTACACTGTTGCATTCTCTAGAATATGCAGATCTACGAAGTCCCCGCCTTTCTCTCCACCCACTGCTCCCCACTCACTGCAGCTCGGCCACATCAGCTCACCTACAACTCTGTAAAACTACTCTCTGTGACATCCTGGAAAGTTGTAATATTGGAGTAATTCTTCCCTACATGTTCAACCTGGAAACTGATTTGGAAGAAAAATAATGATACAGAAAACCACACCCTGAAAGTTGACAACATTCTTTTTTTTTTTTTTTTTTTTTTTTTTTTTAAAGTCTGTTGCATTTGAAACCTCAGGAGTCTGAATGAATCTGTGTTTCTGAGACTATTGTTACATGGCAGTTTTAACGTGGAAAGGCTGTCATGGCCTCGACTGATTACTTCGCTCATGATATGTCCTCCAACATGTAAAATAACACCATATGGACATGTTAACAAAGTAAAAACATGATTTTTACTGCACTGAGCTCTGCAGTTCAGTATAGAGTGACGTCAGGACCTCTTTTATTTTAAGCCATCAACCAAGTCAAAACAATAAAACCTAAACAGTAGCAAATCCACATAAAGATGGAGCGTTACAATGTCCATGCGCCTTGTAGCCTTTCCTTAAGTGGCTATTTACTTTAAAATGTTGATAATTCACAAACTGAAGGCAAGGGAAATTTTCTCAGCTGGGACTCTTCTGTGCGTGCCTTTGTC
Organism: Amphiprion ocellaris; assembly: GCF_022539595.1. Lineage (NCBI taxonomy): Eukaryota > Metazoa > Chordata > Actinopteri > Pomacentridae > Amphiprion > Amphiprion ocellaris. The sequence continues at coordinate 13,130,136 of NC_072779.1, read as the reverse complement.
TGAGTCAATCATTTGTAGGTAAAGAGCAGCCTCTAGTGGGTAAAATCAGTCAAGCCTTATATGAATTACGTCACCGCCAAAGCCAGTGCTGAACAGCTTCAGACTATGGCACGGAATTAAAGTTGAATAAAAATGGAAGCAACATAAAAGCGGAGACGGCATTTTCAAACATATGCTGCCACCATATGGCTCGACAAAGCTCAGCACCAATACACCACAAATAAACAGACATATATACACAAAAGCTACAAAAAGTGGCAGGATGTTGCACATTGTAGCAAGCCATTAGCAATATCTACTGGTGTCGAGAGTGTCTCAGGTGATGATGGCTGTGTTTCAACAGCAATAAAGCACAAATCTGGTCAAGTAGCTCTCCTGCAGCTTACACTGTGGCAGCTGGACCAGACTAGGCTATCAGAATATATTACATTAGAGTATATTTTGCTTTTAAAATGACAGTTTTGATTTGACTAAATGCAATTGATAACTATTGCGGATGCTTTATTTGTGCCTACAATGCTGCGATGGCCTAAACCAATCTCTATGTGAGTTCTTGGACGAAGAGCAAAGTCAGAATCTGAGTTGGCATCTGGGCTGGAGTCCATCTCCATTTAGCACATCCCCCTCCGTTTTTTCACCCTTTGCTCCTGGCCAACAGGCAGAGACCATCAACTTAACAACAGAGCCCAAACATACAAACGTACCTGCAGAAATGCCATGTCCAGAGCCTGCACTCTGACCTGCCTGGGAAGTTTATGCTTACATAAACTTATCTAATATTTCTGCCGATATTTCTCTAATGTGCTTTCTTCTGGTAGGTGGTGGCGGAGAAGACGAAAACGATTTAATGTTGATTTCTCTGGCAACATCTCCGTATGTGGAGCTTTGAGTTGAGAGGCGGAAACAAGACCGAGGCTGCAGATGATCTGGTGAAAGATAATGTCTGACCTATTTTCTATGTTTACATAATAATAATTAACATCTTCTATATCACACTGTTTTATTAGCAAACCTTAAATCTGACGTCTAACTTCAGCCCATCTAAGTTATAAACAGCTATAAATGTGATAAAGTATAAGAAATTTATTTTGCCTTGTTTGTGTTGATCATTGTAACATGTGAAAAAGCCCCAAAACTCATGTCAGGGAAAAATACTTGTTAATAAACAATTAACAAATTAAAAGACGTGGAGGTTCCGTTGGGTCGTGATCAATAGGCTCTTGTATCTTTAGTGCTGTATGAACAGTAAAATTAACAGATGAGCAACTGATGCATACCGATCATCACAAATTGCATAGTCAGGATGATTAGAGAACAAAGTAATGCTTTATTTTACAGCCTGGTTTTACACATACAGTACTAATGTATAAATTTCTAAGACACGGGTCATCTGTCTTTGCAAAGTTTGCATTTTGGAGGCTGTAAAATCAAGCTTTAATACTTTAGTATCATTGCAAATGTAGTCAGACATTGTAGACAACACTACATCAAAATTAAACATACTTTTCATCAGTGAAGTGTAGACATTGTGGTAAGTTTTTGTTTTTTCTTCCCCCGACAAGAAATGAAACATGAAAAACACATACATTTTGAATGTAGATTTTCCCTCATGGGTAAATTAAATTTATTTTTAAAATTTGTCAAATGTACATAAATTATATTTAATGCATCAAAAAACCAAATGAGAAAATCAAATACCCTCTTTAAAAAAAAAAAAAAAAAGAAAAAAGAGGCAACATAAGAGAGAACGACATTCTTTGTTGAGATCATTTTAAACAAGTATTGGTCAGGCATTTCATTAACCTGGGAAAGCAAAGTGCTACACACAACAACCACTGAAGACAGTTCACCATACACCTTAATGAGGATTGGACTGAAGCACCGTTTCTTAGCTTAAAGCTAAAATGGAGATTTCACCGTTTCTTTTTTCTTCTTTTGTTTCTTTTGTTTTCCTTTTCACAAAAACTCCACTGTATGTTTACAGTCTACCTTCGACAAACCATAAGCCAAGTTTACCCTTTTCCTTGAGAGGGACACACTTGCAGTGACAATGTTCTGTTTCAAGTTAAAGTACATAAGTGAACTGCTTGACTCAACAGGCTGCTAAGACCTTGGTTTACTATATTTTCCTCCAGGATGGAGCTTTGAGTGCAAATAAAGGCGTACAACTCCTTCATGAGAAATAAACATGGAATTCAGCCACATGCTTTCAAATAGTAATCATATATTTAATTGATATACATATATTGCCACCATTGGCACATACGATATTGCACACAGTGATGAAATGTTGCACAGAAAAAAATAGATATATTTTTTGTGGGCGAAAACATTCCAAAATTACAAATAATGTGGAATAACGCTGAAAAGGTAAAACTACATAAAACAAAACAAAACAAAAAATAAAACAAAACAAGACATGCTTGCTACTCCCCATTAATTGAGCGACTTACAACATACACATAACTACCCAAGCCGTAGAAGAAGCATTTCAAGGGGGGGGTGGGGGGCTCGACCAACAACAATTTCTATCATTTCAGGCCCCAACTGATGTTCCCAATCAGCCCCTGCTCTCCCTGCTAATGCGCTTGGCTAGTGAAGAGCCGACTCTTCTGCATCATCTTGCATCTAGGTGACCACCCCCTTCCATGTTTACATGTAGGCCGATACCTGGATGGCTGGGAGATGGCGATGGCATTGAAGTTAGGGAAGAAGGAAGGAAGCAGAAAAAAGTTAAGAATTCTGCTCCTATGTTTTTTTTAAAGGGTTTGTAACCAAACCCTTTTAGCACCACAAGTCGTGTGCTAGCACACGAGGGGGGCTGAGACACAAAAATGGAAGAAAGAAAGAGGAAACAATAACAGAAAGAAGCCAAACTGCGATCCAAAGCACCAGGCCAGCGTGTAAGCATGCGGAGTGTGTAAGGCACCAGGTTGTTTATATGCTGAAGAGGATGCTCCCAATCAGGTATCTTTTAGGCTATACCAGAGGCTCCAAAAATAGGTGGTCAAGGACAGTCTAGTTTGCTGGTTTCCAGTCAATCTAAACATGGGAGCAATCATTTAATTCAATGCTGAGGTAAATCTGACATTATCTGATTGTTGCCAGTTTCTCTGGAGATTACTGACAGAGTTTATAAAACTGCTATCACACATCTATGAGATGCGACTGAACTGGATTAGAACCAGTTGTTTTCCGTGTGGCAGCCCAAATATTTACAATTAGACCAAAACAGAATCTTATCACCCCCAAGTAGATATTTAGGCATAAAGTTCTAAAGTAGAGCTGTGAGTATGTATCCAAAGTAGCTCCACTGAACTTCACACCTTCAGATCTTAAACTGGTAGGGATGGGCACATCCACTGACATACTGGAGATTCACCAACAGGTGAACTGAACCCTCCTCACCCCGGCTAGGCCAGGCGTGCTCCTCAGTGGCCCTCCTCATAGTGTGATGGTGAGATGTTTTGATTACTGTTCACAAGGTCGCTCCTTTTACAATCACACTTTTAAACAACTTCCACTATAACTACACCAAGCCTTTGGATGGAAATCACTCAAATTTGAGATTTGTACAATATAGGCAGATAAAGATACATATGGAAGGGTCCTTGAGCCAATATTTTGGGAGACCAACGAAATCTATCTTAGTGCAGATTAACATGCAGCAACAGCACTCCTTGGCACCACTTACGTTTTTTTTAACCGAACAAGATTACAAAACGTTGCTGTTCCAGATAAGCTCACCAATAATGCTCCTCTGAATTTTACTATGCCAATCAACACAGTATGTGTAGGGTGTTGGTCTTAAATAATCTGCAATTCAGGCCATTTGCTACATGTCGTCACTGCATTTCCTCTATCAAATACACATTTAGTACCTTTAAAATGAACACATTGCATTAACAACGAGACACAAAGGTAGTCAATAATATATCCATCTGCATGGCAACAATTTCAACTGAAACAAAAATTACAATATTAATATTTCTTTGAATGCCTCTGGCAAATGTCTTCATGTCAAGATCCATTGGCCAGTTCAATATATTTGATTTCTATGCAATGCATATTGCACAACAAATAGAGCACTTATTTCATTTCATGAAAATGCCTATATGTTCCTTTTTATACTGCATGACATCTAACCAGTTTCCGAAGCAGGCCTAGCCCTCATATGATTTTATGTGTAAACACATCTCTACTCACAGGTAAAGGTAAATAGGATGGCAAGTACATGTGACAACCTTTTACAAAGTTTTTGAATTTTGGTTTTAAAAATTAAAATATCTGATTTGTGCTGAAGTCATTAGCTCACATGAAAAGGAAACTTTTTTCCTCTTAACTCGGCAATAATTCCATTTGAACATTGCAAACACTTTTTTTTTTTTTACAATAGCTTTAACTGGTACAAAAGTTTTCTGTTAATAAGGGAAATAAACACTCAGTTCAATATTGTTTGTCAAGTAGGAAACAATGTTCAAATATAATGTTATTACTTTGTTTAGCAGCCTGTTACTGTATTAATGGTGGATAAGTGGGGTAACATCCAGCGATGAGTGACAACATGTCGTAACTGTCAGGTTGTGGAGGTTTCTTATATTGTGGGTGATGCTCCCTTGGAGTTAAACCATTACAGTTAAATCTTTAGATTTCTTTCTTTATACAGTAGAGTTTTTAATTATAATTCTGTTATTTTCATTACTCTTTCATGTTTTTTGCTCTCTCTATATCAATCCTCGTCTCCATCGTCCGCCTGCATCTCCTCTTGTTGCTGCAGCTCGCATGCCCTTTTCTCCCGCTGTTTCTCCTGGATCTTCTTCATCTCCTCGGCATATTTACTGAAAGTATTCCCAAATTTGGACCACACTTTGTAGGGCACCGTAATTGAGTTGCGGTACGTTGGCTTCACCTCGCTTACCCTCATAAACACACCGTACTTATTGGATCCGACGTCGAAGAAAAACCGTTTGTTGTCCACAGTCAATGATGACCCTTCGGGCAACTCTGCAGGTTCATCCTCTACACCGTAATCGTCAATAAGTTTAGCCAAAGCGTCACGAAACTCAATAAGTCCCTGGGCAGGCAGAGCAATCGTCTGGCCTTGCGTGGATCCCAAACCGGGCCCCCGGTTAACGGTCTGTCGAATCCTCAGGAACCGTCCCCTCTGGTTCTCTTTCAGATCCATGTAGTATTTCCGATTCTCTCGGACCAAGAACTCGCTTTTGAGCGCTCGCCTCGGCTCGTCTTGTACCAGTCCCGGGTTGCTGGGACCCAGCTGGGCATAATGTTCGATGAAGTCCCCCAAGTAGTCACGGAACTCGACCGCCACGGACATAGAGAGAGTGAGGCGGCTCTTGTTTCCACCGGCCCCGACTTCTGCTATCTTTAAGAAGCGGCCTTTCGCGTTCTGCTTAACGTCCAAATAGAAGCGTTTGTTTTGGATGTCAACCCTCTTCGACGCCAGCTCTTGCGTCTCATGCTGGAGCCCGGAAGCGGAGCCCGCCCCTCCTGTCGCTAGGTGCATGGAACCGAAGCCTGGGCCCGTCGCTGCTCCTCCCTGCTCACTTCCACTGTCTCTGTCCGCCATGATGCTGCCTGCCTGCCTTCTCCCTCTGTCTGCTGCAAACCCACGGCCAGCCACAGCCAACTCCGGAGCTCTCGCGAGATCTGCACAGGAGGAGGATAAAAAGACGAGGTGAGGGGAGCGTTAATGCAGAGCGCACACTGCTGCTGTGTTTTCTCTCCCACACCGTGGACCGTCGGTGTCATGAGCTGTCACACCGAAAACGAAACTCAAGGTTGTTTTGGAGAAATGTATCTGACGCAGTACGATTAAGTTTCGATTTGTCAAAGCAGCCTCTGAAAGTACCGGTAGTTTTGATATCTGGAAAGACCCCTGCTTGCCCTTAAAAAGTAGAGGAGAGAATGCTTAGAAATCCCCTCTGAATAACCCACACTATGCATGTCTCCACGCAGGGTTGACATGCTCACAATTTTACGATTTTTTTTTCTAACGTGCCCTGGACATTAAACCCGCTGCTTCAGATTTTTGTCTGCGGACCAAAAATTGGGACAAACTTATTAAATTTGCAAGCCAGAATGAAACTCTCTAATGGCAGTCAGTTCTTCAAATCTCCTTCTGTAATTTCTGTGGCTCCTAATAATAAATATTAAATATTTAACACTGCATCAGGCCTACTCCTCGTAAGTAGATAATAATAATGGGAGTGACAAGCATAAATAAATGTCTTTGAGCTCTATCAGTATACAGTCAGTGCCACAGAGTCCACAACAGATCCAGGTTAAACTACCTTAAACTTTGTCAACTTTAAGGCCGCATATAACACAGGACTAAAGTGAAATGACGCTCCATTAAAATTATTTCAAATATTTATTTACAAGTCATGTGGGTTAGGAAACACATCGCATTTATTATGTAGACATTATGAGAATTTCTTTCCGACAGCTCAAATTAAAAAAAAAAAAAAAAAAATCTTTGCAATTTGACTGCAATCTCCAAAGCAAGTCACGAAAAAGACAGAGCCAGACCGTTCAACCAATTTTATATAATTTATTTAGGAAGAAAAGCCTATTAAATCAGGATAGATCTCACAACATTCGTCCATCCAGGAGGCTACTTACCTCCAGTTAGATCAAAAGAGACACAAACATCTTTATAGATATCCTCACTCTTTCTAAGCTTCAGGGATCTGTGGCTGTGCTCAGCTTGAAGTCGTTTGAAATGCAAAAAAAAAAAAAAAAAAAAAATCACACAGGTAAGAATGTATGAAAAAAACCATAACGAAACTTTTCAAAACACTATATTTCCATGCTCAGTATGCCGATGATACACAGACACATTTGCGCCAAATTAGAGGTTATAAAGGGGCGTAAACTTGCAGCCTTCAAACGCGCTCAAGAAATAACATTATTCTTAATCTCTGACCTGGCACTGATTATTGAGTCAAGTTATTCTGACTCGTGTACTTCAGATTAAATGTAACCTGCCGTCCCCCTTTGTGTCCAAGCTCGGTCTGAACTCTGCAGCTCATAGGCCCACCTGTTCAATATTTAAAACAGGCCTCCTCCTCCTCAACTGATCAGCCGCACATTTTCTATCAGACTAACGGTGTCAAAGTTGTATTTTTTTCTATAGTAACATTCAGTAGACTAATGGTTACTAATTTGCATATAATTTTATTAAATGTTAGACAACGGCATACACTGTCAATGGATGAAAAACCCAAGGCATGTCCACGTTAGGCCTACACGTTTAGAAGCTGCTACTTTCAGACCATACTGCAGATAGCCATTCTTTATTGTATTTCAGATGCAAGCTTGCAAAGAAATGCTGAGATTTTTTCAGAAATTTAGAATTTCATTATTAGTTTTGCAGTTATCACTCCCCCAGCCCCTCGCCAAAATAAGAAAAATAAAACAAAATGCAATCAAATAATAGAATAAAATAAAAATAATAAGATACACAACATTTACCTGTAACTGGTCACTTGCCACTAAGTTTTCTCATGCAGGTTATACTTCCTCCTCGTTATTTATTTTCTTTTTGGTCCATCTGGAGTCAAATATGATGGCACAGACTTTTAATGTGAAGGATCTTCACTCTGAATATATATTTTAATGCAGCCTAAAATCGTCTCTGTAATTTCTGAGAATTTTAACATTTCTCTCAAACAACCTCGTTATCCCTGGCAAACCATATAATATACGAAAATATTGAATAAGGGTATTATTCTATTTTGAAAATTGCTCCGGAGTTCTACGTGAATCGCTGAACCAGCAAAGTAATTGTGACACTATTTTTTCTCAGCCAATAAAGTCGAATGAAAATATCCCATTAGAGAATTAGAAAGAGAAGAAAATGTTCCCCAGCACTGGTAGACAGCTATTTATTTAGCCACACCAATATGATTATCCTCTAGGCTCAGATACTTCATTTTCATTTCACTCCTTTAAGGTCGATATATGTCGAAGAATATTTTTGTGCGTAAATGGTGACCGTGCGCCCATCAGCTCTGCTCTCTTTAGGATTTTAGTCAATATTCGTTACGCACTTCACAAATGTTCTGCTTAAAAGATTATATAAGCATTGATCGTGGCGAGTTTGTATAGTTTAAAACAATTCAATTCGTCTACTGATGACAAATGGGCCAATTATGTCATTTGATCTGCTTTTGGACTCATATTACGCATTACTTCAACTTGCTTTATTTTATTCTTCTTTATAAAAATAAGAAAAATCTGTCAGATTAAGAGAATTATAAATAACATATAAGAGACTATGTTATCTTTCATCATGGACATTTTTTTCACAGTAAGTTTTCACAAGGCGGTTTGAAGGCCTGAGTTCAGTTCAGTCATTGAAATTAAAACTCTCCCTTACATTTATGAGTGTTTGATATTATTATTATTATTTAAACAGTTATAATTGATGATTTTTGTCACACGGGGACTTAAGATATTTATAGCATTTCAAATGTTTTAGATCACAAATGTTCCTTTGCACGCATAAAGATAATTTTAAAAATACTGAATAAACTTGTATTTTATGTTGGTAATTATGAGGCTAAAGAAATGAAAAATAAAGTAAAAATAAATAAATAAACCAACATATCCTATTAGAAAGATAACACTGATTAAATATACTGATAAAGAACCAGTCCAAGACTTAAAATGCTGTAATAAACTAAACATACTAAGAAATAAGTTGCGTTTATTTCCTGAAAATCAATAGTTCAAAATAAAGCTTAGGGAAAAACCTTCAGCCTGCTTTGCGCAACTTATATTTAGTAAAAGTCTGAGCTGTTGTCTAACTTTATGTGAAGCGAGAGGAGCATGACGGCCTGTAGAGGTTACAATAATATAGCTGATCTTTTTTTTATCTCTCTTTTTAACTTTCTATGTTAACCTTAATTCCTCCACCTAAAAGTATTTATGTTTTTAGTGCTATTTGGTCGTTTGACTGTCAGCAGAATTACGCAAAAAACAACGAGCCGAATTTCATGAAACCTGACTAAGAGGTGGAGCATGCACAAAGGAGGATCCCATTCAATTTCGGTGCGGATCCGGATCATTTGGTTTAAAACTGCAAGATATCGTATTGGACTTTCGCGGAGGCCTGCGCTTTCAAAGTGCATGGCTCGACAATGTTTAGATTTGTTATAGAAAATAATTTAATTATGCCTTACTCTTCTCGTCTCGAAGGTAGGAAACCTAATCAGCACTTTTTGCTGCACAAAATCTAAGTACCTACTGGTCTTAATAAGACAAACCAGCATTTAATTTAGCAAAATTGAAGTGAATTTAAAAAATAATGATAATAAAATAGCTAATTTATGTAAATTGCATCACTGTGATGTTTAAAATCTTGCAGGCCTATAAGCTTTTTATACTGAAATATGTTTGCGGTTTAGTGGGTTTATCCTCAGCTCAACATGTGAACCTCCCTTGCAGTTGGATTATTTAATTTTCAGTCTCATTTAATGATTTGAAGTCCAAGCTTTTATTTTTTTTATATTCATTTACTGCTAAGCTGCAGCTGACCTTCTTGTGTCACTCTTTTTTTCTTTTCTTTTCGGTTTTCCTCATCCAGGTAGATGGATGTGATCAACACAAGTCTGGATGCAAAATAGATGAGCAAATCCTATAGGTTTTAATATATTAAAACTCTGGACGTTTTGTGGATAAGCATGTGTCGGATGTAACATTCACGCTCCTTTATGGGCCTCAATTGCGCATAAAAATCCCACTTTAGAATTTCATTAGGTTTTTAATCCAAAAAGCTCACCCCGGGACATTTTTGTGTGTGAATTTTACTTACCTAACAGTCTATATAGACCCTGGTTTACCTGCTGCTTCAAAACAACCTGTCAGTTTAATAAATCTATCGCCAGTCCTCACTTGGCCTATTTTTCAGACCTTTTTTTTTTTTTTTTTTTACCATGAATATGAATCACTAAGTGCAGTTCTGTTCGTTTCCAGAGGCCACGTCCAACGCAGATTTCAGCCTGAAAAGGTGTTGTCGCAGTTTGTAAAAAAGGCAGCCTCACAAAGTTTTTGCCCTACATCCCAGCACAGGAACGCAGTGGCGTCGCTCCAAACGCAGCTCCATTAATATGTCAAGCTCGGACGCACGGCTGATATGTCAGCATGTCATACTTCTGCAAAAACTCTGCGAAGCAATGTCATATGCTTGGCTGCATACGTTGGGAAACTTACAGGAATCGGCGACGATCCGGATGACATGTAAATAAAGCGTCATTCCACCGAGCGAGCTCCCAGGGAAAAAAAACAAAAACCTACCTTCAGCCCGCTCGGTCTGCAGCCGGAGCGCCTTTAGAGCCTCGCCGGCGTGAAGCAGGAGACAAGACGAGCAGAACGACTCATGTGAATGCGCTCCGAGGGCCCCCTTGGTGACGGCGCAGCGGACTGCTTCTCTGCCTGCTTCACAAGATGGACAAGAAACGGCGAGTCGTGGCACGGAGAGCGACACACGCACAGTTCAACGCCGCACGTTTCACCTCTGATGTCAACACGCAATGTGGGGAAACTTGGTGAACGCGCGCCTCCCGTCGGTGATACGGAGGAACTGCAGTTTCCTCCTCGTGGTTTTTCGGGTAGGGCAACATTTTGGGCAATGGAGAGTACTGAGAGTGGAAGTAGGTGATCTGAGCACAGTTTTGAGGGTCGATAATGTCACGTTTTCATTTTCTGGGTATTACTGTTGAACCCATGTGCTCATCTAGTGCTTTTACCCTGAGCTGGTGTTGGGGGTGTTATTTAAAATGCACACAGGCATCTTTTATTACATGCAAAAGTGCTGCATTTCACACAATAATAATAAATGTCATGCCTGTTACCTGACACTAACACTATGTAGGTTCAATTCACAGACTTTATCCAATTTCAGCACCACGGACAGCAGCCAGGTCAGGGTTACATTCTACAGGACCTACCCAAAAAAAAACAAGTAAATCTACAAGTTAAGGTGTATTTTATGAATCTACAGTTAAAAATGCTTTGTTTTGAGACTCTTCTTGGTTTCTCTGTTTCTTTAATATAGACTTATATTTCCTTAAAGTAAACCACTGACAATTCAGGTATTCCAGACTCCATGGAGCGTAATTTATGACTCATGGTTCAGATTTGGTGCCTTGCTCTCCAAACGTTGCTATTTGATTACCAGTAACATTTACATGAGGTATCTGTGTCAAATTGTTCATGATGCACTCTCGTCAGCAGATGTCGCTCTTTGTGAATCCTGTCACTTCTACATCCTGTATCCGCGTTCTATTTTGCATTTAGGCTAAACCAAACCGTTACACTTATGACTGGGGCTACACTGGCACAGCTGATAATCAAACCTATATTCATTTGCTTATTTTTGTTTTTTTTTTCTGTCAGATCTTTGCCAAAGTTCCCCCTCAGAGCCACATTAACTTGTGCACACGTTAAATTATAACTGTAAAGCCAAAAAAAATCTGATTTTCTCCCTCCAAAGTGTCTCAGATATTGTTTTCCTCTGCTTCAGACCCCCATGTTGCAGATGCTTCAGTAGTATGGATTTAATGCGGTGCTTAAACATCAGTTTTTTTAGAGGCAGAACAGCGAATGTGACCTGAATGCAGGGCATGGCTTAATGGGATGAGACGCAAAACTCATTCAAAACAGTCTCTTGAAGACTGTGAAATGCTTTCGCAGCCTTAGTCATCGCTGTCATATGATTTCTCTGGGCTTACCGGACTGTATGCGGCTGCGTTTTTCACTGTGAACCTGTTTCGTTTTTTTCTTTTTTTTTTTCCAATTTTTTTTTTCTTTTGGACCATGCCTTGGCTACAGTAAGATGCGATTTTGAGGATGGACAAGTCATGGATACAGGATTCCGTTTGTTTCATTCTAACACGAGATTACAGCCGATGAAACACCATGGAGTGACTGACGTACAGTAAACTGGATATTTTTGGGAGTGAGGAGATCGACCGTTTTGGTCCATCGGTTGTCTGAGTGCTCCGATACTGCGTTTTTTTCTTTTCTTTTCTTTTTTCTTTTTTTTTTCTTTTTTTGGGGGGGGAGGGAGGGTTGACGCCGGAGCCCCTTGGCGATCGGAATTATTTTGTCTCCGTCTGTGGCTCGTAGGGGAGGCGGAGAGAGAGCCGCGGTGGAAGGCGGCGTATTAGCGCTGTGGCTGCCAAACCAGAAATAACAGTTTTTTATTTTTTTGGAATGAAACGTGGCTCCTTCTTCTTCTCCCTTTTCATCCTTTTTATTTTTTAAGATTTTTTTTTATTTTTTATTTTTTTTTTATTATTATTTTTTTCCCTTTGGCGGCCGGACTACCAAACTTGTGCTCCACTGCAGCATTTTGCGTCTTTTTTCCTCTCCGCTGCAGATGATACAGAAAAGCATCATAGCCCACCACTGCAATTTTTGGGCAAAGATAAGAGTGGCGTCGTCTTGCAGTTGAAGGCTACCATGGCAGCATAGAGGGGGCATCTTTGTGGAGGGGAAGAAATCCGCCAATTTGCTTTGCTTATAAGCCTATCTACGATGCCTTATCATTAGCAGGAGGCAGTGACTGGATTTGAAAGCCAGCGTCATCCCGCGGTTTCCCCTCAAAGCTGCTGTTTACCCGCTGAAAATCACCCGAAAAAGCAGCGGATCCCGATGGCATGGACACTTATGCAAGGTCTGCCGCGCTGCCGTGCTACTGGAGCCTACTTGCTGTCTCTTCATTCAACCCAGCTCCATCGCCATCGCCCTGCAGCCGAGAGAGCCCTGCCGCAACGCGACCAGCGACCACCGAGCCAAAGCAGGCGGCATGAGGCTTGATTCAGTACATTTATCCATGCTGGTCATCGGGGTCTCATTCGCCTGCTACTCCCCGAGTTTGAATTCCCTGCAGGACCAGGCTTACAAATCCGCCGTGGTGATCGAGGGCAAGGTGCAGTCTACGCCTGTGAACGTCTCTGCGGAGCCGTACAGTGTGAATGTCAAAGTGCTGGATGTTTGGCCCCTCAACAGCGGGGGTCTGGAGCGAGAACAGCTCGTCACCGTGGGGGAATTCGGATCCGAGGCTCCGTGCACCAAAGTGAAGAAGAACCACAAGTACATTTTTTTCATGGACCCCACAGACGAGCCCTTGGTTTTCAAGGCATCGTTTGCGCCCCTTGACACGAGTGGAAAGAACCTAAAAAAGGATGTTGGGAAGATCTTGTGTGAGGACTGCGGTAAGTTAATGTAGCCTATTGTGGATTACCGGTGAAGTCCAAACCCGGAAGAATGAACGGTGTGTTAACAGCCTGCTTGGCTTGAGGGGCGCTTTTTGGCTAAACAGGCGTTCTGGTGAATTGTGGGTTACTGTGGCCACGGCTTGGCTCGGAGTCATTGGGTACCAGATAGGTGCCTAAGGGGCGTCTATGCAGCAATTTTCGACAACTCTCGCAGGCTCCCATAGCCCACATGATCAATCAAACTCTCTTTCTCTCTCCCATTCTCTCTCCCCGAGCTGCATTAGACATGCGCCTCGCACTGTTGCTTGTGAGGAATTGCAGTTTGTATGTATCGAACTATCTGCATCCTGCAAGCCTGCAATATTTTTTAAACACGCCTTCTAATGCATCTTTCACTCCACACGATCCATATAGTGATTCCTGTGTGGGTTTTTTTTGTTGTTGTTGTTGTTGCAGAATGGTTGTGGCTTCCGTTGTCCAACGCCTACATTTTAATGGACCTTGTGCAATTTCAGGACCAGGGACAGCGGCCTGTATCACCAGCATCACGTGTGGGAAATCACGCTGCTCTAAGCAAATTGGTTCCTGGCCTATATTTAGGCTCACGCCCTGCTTTAAAGCTTTAATACCCCCATAGTTTGGCATAGTGCATGGAAATCTAAGTCCTCATGTATCTTTACATGCAGAGGGCTGCTGGTGTGAGTTGTAGCTCTAACCTGGAATTCATGTTGTTGAAATGATCAACTTCACCAGCCATCACTTCAGGTTTTTCTCTCTATTTACATACATATTCATGCACAGGTAGTTCAGGCATGGACTTTGATCAGTAGATGTCGCCCTTAGGGAGTCATTTTAGAACATACCAGGCACATTTTATTAATTATAAGGCATTTTGTATGTATTTGTAAGGATATTATTCATCACTAATGATACTGAGGTGTGTGTATTATCATTTAATGCAAAGCTGCCTCACTTTCTCTGTGTGTGTGTGTCTTCACATGGCTTCATTGAAGGATTTCACAAATGAAATCCAAGTCTGATTATTTTGTTTAGGCTCTGGAAGTTATTGATTATAATCAATGGGGTATACTGTGCAACAGTGTTGATGCAGCAGGCTGCACTTGGATACATTAATTACTGTATACGTGTGCATTATTCAGTGATGGGACTCGTGGTTGCTACATTTGCCACATTTCAACAGTTTAAATGCCAACGAGACTCTGCTACTAGCGTAACTATCTGTAGCTGTATCGCAAAACACCTCCTTGGCTTGTCACTGAGCCACTCCTCTACTTGTGTCTACAACTAATGTCCCATGCTGGTCAGCATGCAACACTCACTTGGAAATGTGAGGCAGCTCCACACTGTGAATGTCTGGAGCCAATTAGAGCGTATGTCACACAAAAGTCTCTGCTGTACAGTACACACATTTGCACTTCCACTCGAGTGTTGTGGCCTAGAACATGATGTGTGCCCTGGACTGCCTCCTGCTTAAAATCCTCTTAGTCTGGACTCAGGAGACATAAATTCTCCCCTCTCCTCTTGATTTTGCCACCCTCACTTTGACTTTTAAACTCATCATCCCATTAGAGAGGTAGCACAAAATGGACCTTATTACCTCCTGGGTTCCTTCAACAGCCCAAACATCCCCCTGTCAATTTTTCCAGCACTTAGCAAAGCTTGTCAGTGATGTGATCAGACTGGCATGGCTGCTGATTTTGTCACTGCTAGTTCCCACACCTGATTCCTGCACCTTTTGTCTCTAGTTCAAAATACCCTGCAAAGTAGTTGCAATGGTGGGCCATTGTAGACAAGGTTCTTCTCACTCAGTGCATTTGATCTCATTGCATCTCTCATCTGACCCCTTTTACTCTTCTTTCATATAATTTTCAACATAACAAACAGTAACAAAGTCCCCTTGTCGCTTTGAGCTCCCTCCTCTTCATTCATCAGGGAGTAAAAGGTAAACAAAGTTCTGTTTACTGCATCTTTTACTCATATTAAGTTCCTTACCGCCGTGTCAGTACATTTATATCATGTACCTATATATTTATTTGCCTTGAACCTTCTTGTCTGGGCCCAAACATTGATTCCAGGCCCACTCAGCACACATCCCACACTTGCCTTGAATCTCTCTCTCTCGTGCAGAAGTACACAGTCTCCCAAGTGTGTGAATCAGGGGACTGAACATGCAAACTGTACAACTCTCAGAGTGATGCAATTGTTGTTGTCCGCTGCCTGAAACTCAGGCTACCCACAGCGCTCACCACCTGCACCACTTCCTCAGGACTCAGTGAGCCGTGAGCTCCTGCCAATGAAGTAAGTAAAACAACAGCAAATACTGCTCTTCTGATGTAGATTGCAACTGCAAGCTATAAAATCTGGCCCACATACGGGCTTAAAGTAGATCATATTTCCTCTGTAACATTGTCTGTGTCTTTACTGTATTGTTGAAAAGTAGCACAGACAGTAAAAATCTCAGTCACTCTGTCTTAGCTTTAATACATGACAGTAAGTTGCCCAGTGCTGCTTTGTGACAAGTCGCTGATGATGAGAAAACATTGTCACCTTTAAGAGGAAGTTTGCACATAATGCAGGTGCATGCATATTTGGTGCATTTGTTAGACAGAACAAGGTAAAACCATATTCACTATAACTGCACCTGAGCTGACATAATAACACCATGTGACCTTTTCCTCAGTGCACATGTTGTATTTACTCCAGCTTGATGAGCATGCGTGGAAGTACTGAGCCAGGAGGCCTCTGAGCACAGGTTTTCATTTTCATTTTGAGTCTTTTTCTGCAGCAGATGAAGACAAGCTTGTCAAAATAGCATGTCATGATTATCCTCTGTTAGCAAACTTTGATCATGTGTTATATACCCATGTGCTGCTAAGTGTTTGACATGAGATGACAATGACATCTACCTGAACAGGAGCGGTTACATTTCATTTGGAATACAGTCTGACATTGCTGTACTTTGAACTGTAATTTCAAATATGTCACATCTGCCTTTTAGCTATTATTATTTAGCATAATAATAGTGTTTTTGTCCCTCATGGCTCAGCCTGAATCAAAAGCCTGTGTAATGAAACAAATGTGGTGAGGCCTCTAGCTTTTTTTGGTCTTTCCATAGACTCCATGGAGGAGACCTACATAATTGCATTTTGTGTGTGCACGTGTGTGGGTGTATTCAGACTGGTGGGAGCGTCGTATCAGTAAAAGACATGCACATCAAAAGGTCCTCTGAGTTGAGGAGTGGCACATTATCCTCAAACCACCTTCGCACTTGTAATTAACAAACATGCAAAGCATTTGCACTTGTGCGATCATTTATTTATTGCTCGTTTGGCCCGTTTATTTCCCTGAAGTAAATCAATGTAACAGTGTTGTCGTGAATGCACACTCTGTCACTAATCTGTCACTGTGAAGTCCCACTGTATGCAGGTCGCAGCTGCTCCATTGAGGTGGTAGACAGGCAGAATTTCCCCTTGAGCTATGCATCTTTCTGTGAATTGGAAGACTTCCTTAGAAGAGCTAGACATAGAACATGAATGACAGTGGCTGATGGCTGCTACCCCTCACGTTTTCCTGGCAGCAGCATTAATCATCATGCGCGTTCAGGTTAGTCATTGTATCCTATAGCACATTCAGTATCCATTTAGCAAACAATTGTGAAAGAAAAAGGTCCTCCTGTGCTATATTTTATCACCAATATTACTGTCATTTACAGGATGTGTGTTCGTTTAGATAAGAATGATTGAAGTGGTCAGTGTTTTAGTGTCTCTAGCTGGAAGCTTTGATTTGTTTCAACTGAGGTTATACTGTATGTTTTACAGGATTGTTGTTTATGTTCAGTGCGTCATTCATGTCGACTCTCTCCCCTGCTGAATCTCCGCTTGACTACTCTATGCTGACAAGATAGCTTGATGTATATTTATAAGATGTGTGAAAAAAGGGCATGGCCATTTTCAGTAATTGGTCGCTCATTTTCCTGTCCATTAGGCACTTTCTCACAATCACTCAGACTTGTACTCCACATTTCCAAAGACAGAATTTTACAAGCTATTGTTATGACAGCGCGACCATATTGGGTCCTTATCTTTTGTGTCTGCAAAAAAAATAAAATTACAATTCAGCAGTGACAGAGCAGTTGTCATAGTAGAGTTGAGATTTACTGATTCGTGTCATGGATGATACCTGTTTGCACAGCACAGCTCTTGCAAAGTGGTTGAGAGTGAGTTTTGTGTTTGGAGCCTCTCAGTCACTGGCAGTTTAGTAACTCTTCAAAATATCAAATCGGGGTATTTTATTAGGAGGTGTTTGTAACTTTTTGCTGCCTAGTGTTATGCTGCCAATTGTGTACACCCATGACTGAGAGAAAAAGCAAGCCGAGTGTCTTGAACTTCCAACACAGACACAAATAATCAGGTATATTTAGGTTGTAAAACAGAAATGACAATAATGATAATAAAGAAGATTCATAGCATAATTAATTCCTTCTTTGCAGGAACATTTGTGCCAGCACTTTGTCTAGTTCATTACAGTGTCACTTGATTCATTTATTCTGTTAACAGTGAAATGCACTCAAGAATGATACTTGCTTGTTAAGGTTAGATGACTAACGCAGGAGTGAGGAATTTAAATTCCTATTCTGCTCCAACTTTGTTCTCCTTAGCATTTATTTTGAAGGGCTTTACAATCTGCAGTCCTTTCCAATGACACCAATCCATGCTTCTTAAACATGATCTTAAAATGTCACATAGAGTAAAGAGTAAAATAGTTTTCTCAAGGTTTTATTTTTAAAATCATTTTGGTATTATAGTATTATATGTCATATTAATATGATACATTGCAGTATTATAGTATGCATTATTTTATATAGAGAGTGTGATTTTCCTTAATCTTCTGTATGTAAGATGATACACAGATGTTATATAGAAGTTGCATTGTGGTTAGCAAAAGTGGAAAGTACATTTACCTTAAGAGGGAAATATTGTACTTTCTCCTTCGTTACATTTATTTGACAGGTTTGGATGAAATTGACTTTTAAGATAAAGTTTTTATACAATCCATAATTACAAACTTTTAAAATACAACACACTGTTAAAGGTGATACAAGTGATTTCCAACCTTTTCTCCCATAGTTTTGCTTAGCCAGATAATTCTGCAGCTGAGAATGGTTTGACTGCACCTCATCATAGTTCTGTTCAGGATGCAGCAGTGTATCCCACCAAAATAGTCATGGGTAGAATTATTTTGGTGGAGAATTTGCACACAGGCAGGCGAGCTCTGCCACTCTGCCACTTTTTTAAGGATATGAAAAAAGGCTAGCACCGCTACGTTACTGCATGAGGCAAACTTGAAATTTTCAGTGTGGTAGGTCGCTAGGATGAAGGTTGTTGTTGTTTGTGTTTCTGTGGCCATTCTCATCATAATACCTGCTCTTTACTGAGTCTGACTAAATTTCAGATGTCTTTTCAGAGTTGCTTTACAGCTCCACCAAATACAGATTTTTCTCTCTAAACATCTTAAATGGTTTAATTTCAGTTATTAGGTATCATACCAAATATGAAAAAGTAGACAAAAATAGCAAAATCTGAAAATAGATTTGTGTATCACAGCTTGGTTTCTTTCTTTTTTCCTTCCCCATTAATAATCTCACAGCCTGTATCCTTTTGTATTAAATGGAATATAAAGTAGTTCAAACTTGCTCCAACTGCAGCAGTTACAGCAGTAAAATGCTGCTGACACACTGATGCTTTAATATTAATAATCCAGTAATGCTAAATATAATCACAAATCAGTCCGAAAGACAAAACCAGTACTTTTGACCTACATTTTCCTGCTAATATGTATGCACCTTTGCTTCAGTGAGGAGTTTCATGCAGGACTTTTGCTTGTAATGGAGTATTTTTTACATTGCTGTATCTTCCACTAAATGGTGGTTTGGTATGTATGCAGCACGTACTGCTGCTGTATAGTTATAACTAATGCATCTGTGCAATAATCAGGCTAAATAAGTGCATCGCTAATGGGACATACAAATGTAAAACTATGAATGTAAACTGTCATAACACAGTGAACTGTGGCATTGCCCATACATTTTAAGACTTTCTGTGCAAAAAGTGCCATTGATAGCCAAAAATATTTGCTCAAAATACTATATTTTGTCTGCACTGCATTGCCATGTAAGTCAGTTTTGGTAAGCATTGAAATGTATTTTCCCACTTTTCCATGTGTGATTATATGGCGTTATTCTAAATGTTTCATACTGTTGAAACAGCTTCCTTCATTCTAGATGTAATGTGAGCTTTTTGAAAGTGGTTCACAAGTTTATGATGTCTTTCAGACATGAAAGTCCTGGGGAAAAAAACTCATGAATTAACCTTACATTGTTGATGCTAGATGATTTAAATTTAGTTCAAATGATTTTTGGAACACAAGAATATCACAACAAACACAACACAGTGTTTATATGTTAGCACAAAGTATGCAGGGTGTGTGAAGATTTTCACTCATCCAGGTCACCACTTGGAAGAAGTGCTTTTGATGCAAAAAATCCCCCACTAAAACAAATTCCCTTGCTTTATGCATCCAGCTAACACACAAAAATGTCAGCTTTCATTTGAGGCTGTGTTTTCTTTGCCCAGTAATCTCTGTTCTTGTAAATTTGTTTTGGTCTCCACCAACTGCTGTAAAAAAGACAGTATTCAGATTTTTAGGCTGATAGATGGTTCATGCTGACGTGACAGCTGTTGTAACACAATGGCAGGTACCTAGTGGAATGCAGACATTGTTAAAGTTATTAGTTACACAAAATGTCTGCCTAGACAGACGTCTAAGCAGCTTGTCTGGCATTTCATTCTTGCAGACCTCAAATATATTCAGAATGTGATAACGTCACAGATCAGATCATGAGCACCTGAGGGTGACAAGGTTCCATAACAACCCTTACAGTACCTATTTTAAATTAAAAAAAATCAGCAATAAGTAAGAAAAAGAATTACATTTATTAATGTCTTGTCATCTTGGCATTACAAGGGGACAAAAATTGGAGTATACATACATTTTTTGTGTATTTTATTCTCATTTTAAAATCAGCCGTTTTGCTCCAAAGTTCATATTGAGCTAAAGGAATTCCAAGAGATTTTCAGGATTACAATCCTAAAAGACTTGCAAAAATGAGAAAACAAAGTTGTTTTGTCACAGATTACAGTCAGTTGAAAACTTTGGATTGGACCGTACATACTTTAATCACAACAAAAAGATCTACCCATTATGAAGAAAGACTCACTGCATGAGCCAAACCATTGTTGTGATGCAAGGAAAGCTCTGGACACAACTAAGTTGTTATCGCTTCCTAATTCTGCTCTAATGTGCTGCACCACAGAGTTAATGTACTACCAGTTTAGTTCTACATGAGTGGGTTAACCACTCCACTGTGACAGATGTTTTTGCACAGTGTTCAATGTCTGTTTAACATACCCTTTGATTTCACACACACCAAAGCAAAGCTTTGGATGATTATAAATTTCCATGCCGTAATACAGAATTATGTCTGGGCTCATGGAGAATAATGGGCTTACTCTAAGTTCATCTGGATAAGAACTAGGAGAACAAGTCTGCAATACAATGCAGTTTAAGGCTTGCAATTTCTATCTATATATAATAATCATATATTCCTTTACAATGTAAACTACTCCAGTGATACATTCAGACAAAAAAAAAAATATTTTTCTCGTGTTGAGACTGGAGAAGCTGGAGGAGTAACAGTCAACATGGAGTTCCACCAGATAAGGGTAAAACAATGGCATGCTTGGATTGTTTGTTTTCTTAGTTTAAACCTGATTATGGAAAATATGCACATAAGACATCAATAGCAAAATATGTATCAGGCATTTAAAATTAGTTTTATTTCCTTTTGGTGTTGATTTTTTGTCTTGGTAATTAATATTATATTTATATCTATATGTGGTTAGTAATATATCTATATGTTTCTATATTTGAGGTAAGATGTTTTCATTTAATTTGAGGTAAAATGGACATCTATGTTTATTAATATGCATTTAGCATATTTTGTTGGTTCTTTTGCAAGTTCTAGTGCATGAAAACTCTTTTTATAAACTGTTGTCAACCAAAGCTACGTAGATTTGCATTGCAAGAAATTTCAGGTCAACTGTTCCTTGATTACAGAAACATGAATGTTTTCTATATGTAACACCATCCTTGTGTCTGAAACCAGTGATTCCAGCATCATGTCTGCAACACTTGAGCTTGCAAACAGCTGGTTGAAATCAGGCAACAGACAGGGCTGCAGGATTGGGTCAGTATGCGGTGTGAATGCAGATTAGTCTTACAGTTGGTACCTAATCTCACTACCAATAATCTCCATTAATCTCTGGCTTGCATGAATTCATATGCTGGGATAAAAGCTGCCTTTGGAACAACAAAACTATGCAGAGCAGCATTTTAGTATTTTCATTGAGGATAGTTTGCATGTGCTATTGTCTTATCTTGTAAGTATTAAGTCACAGGATCAGAATTGAGTGTTTGTGTGTGATTCCACAGCTGCATCCACAAGGTCTGGATGAAGAATATGTTCTATATCAAAGTAATGAACAGTGTCTCTATGATTAGTGAGCAGTTAACAGCTATTGTTATGAAGTCTTTGATAGACAATATGATATGATAGCAAGCATACTTTGATGAGGACAGGGACAGTTAAACATCTTGAAGTAACTATATTATCATGTTTAATTATTATTTTGTTATATTGTCTGTTTGTATTGGCTACAGTTCCTCCCAAAGAGGTTTAAAACAACATATATTCCATTTTACAATTGCTGTAACTTTTTTTTTTTTAAAAAGGAAAAATGGGCAGAAAATGTTGCACTTACCAGAACAGCAGCCTAAAAACAATATTATAGCACAGTATTTTAGCATTAGCTTCTTTGATTCCAGTTTACACCCAGCCTCTCTGCTTTTCCAGCAGCTAGGACTCTGAATTTTTCGACCCATTGAAGAATGTTGCCTTCACCACAATGAGGCAGTATATGATCAGGATCAGGAAGCAGGAGAAACACCGAAAAGTTGAAAGGGATGAGTCCGTTGGGAATGTCACAGCAGTTGTTGGACTCCCTGCCCCTGCGGCTGGAGCAGTGTCAAAAACACTCAAAAGCTCACAGTCACGGCACAGTCCGGAAGATATGTACAGAATAACAACTGTGAAAGTCACTGCCATTAGAATTTCACTTTGATCACAAAAGGAAGCTATCTTTCTAGTGTTAGACCTGTGCTGTTAATTCTGCAGTCGGCCAAAAGCGGACGTGTTCTTTGGTATAAACCAACCATAATGGTCTCCCTGGAGGAGAGGCAATCATGTACATTGTTAGACTGAGGACAAAAAGATGCCCAGTAGTAAGTCTGTGCAGGCAGTTGTGTAGATAAACACATCCATGGCTGCACCTAGTGCTGGATGTTCCAGAAATACAAAGGAGTAACTTTTGAGTGAAACAGCATCAGAATAGACTGATCCTTCACAAACATCAGTACTTTACAGTTAGCTTTGAACTATATATAAGAGGAATGTGCCAAAATTAAAAGGTCACTACAAAGAAATCAAATAAAAACACAAAATCTCAGGTGAAATAAGAAACACAAAACCAGAACATGAACTTGCTTTTCCCACCTGATACCACTATTTACTGTGCTTGTATCGACCTGCTCTTTATGACTTGTATCCTACTGCTCTGTGAAGGCAGTTTAAGTTTACCCAGGCTTTTGAATCATTCAGTAATTTGCAGCTATCTTGGGTTGCAATACTTTTCCTTCACAGGCTGCAGCCAGTGCATGTAATTAAATATTTAAAGCGTTTTTTTTTCTATGCACAGCATGAAAGGTTGACGACAAAATTAACCCCATAAAGTCACAACTTGTATCAGCATCAAACTGTAAATCAAGGGGCCAGAGTTAAAATAAAGCACATCCATAATCCACAAATATGAAATTTAAACATAAACCATCTGGTGTAGGATGCACACAGAAGTACAGAAAACATGTGTCTTCCAGACTGTATTGCAGCATTATATAGATCAAACCATGGATTTGTCATTTTACAGCCAGAGAACAAGAGGAGAACAGAAAAGAAATCAATCATTCACCACCATTCATAAAACATTGCTGTCCGTCTGTCTGTCTGTCTGTTTGGCCATGGAGTATGTTCAGAAAAGACTGTAATTTTATTCCCCTAAATCTGAACTACATGTACAGTTTTTACAACAGATTGACTAATTCTTGAGGAAGAAACAAATCGCTCCCTATAATTTATATCATGGCTATTAACTGTCTTTTATATGCATTTGGCTCTGTTTAAATCGATCAGCAGCTCCAATATTAACCCTGTTTAGTCTGCTAATCTCGTTCTGGACCGATGCATGTAAATGGCATAACTCTGAAATGCCCAGGTAAGCTCATTTTTCAGTGATCTGAAACCCGGTTAAGCTGCTTGGCTGGCTATAATATTAAACTAGCTCCCGTGGCATGTAAAAATCACTTTTCTACCCACTTCTGGTGCCGCTGGTCTCTGCAGACTGACACGGGTTTGGATCCACATTTGATGGATACTTTTTATGACTGCTATAATTGCCTGTAACCGAAGGCTTGTGGTCAGGAGTTTCAAGATCACACAAATTACTGTTGAGAGCAACATTGTTTTGTCATGTTGTAGAAGTAATCTGCTATTGCTCAGTCCAAGCAGGGAGGGTGAAGCTGGCGGGCACACATTTCCATGTTCTCTCGCTTGTAGATCTTTCTAGCTGTGGGCGTAACACAGAAGGAAAACACATTCCATAACATTCCATAAACTGGTTTATAGATGACAATAGGGTTCCTTAATCACAAGGTATCAAAGGTTTGTGTAAACAGCTTCAGGTCCTCGATGTCACCTTTAGTTTATGCATGGTCCATTTTTTTTTTTTTAAAAGCATGCATTGTTGCCTGCTGAGTGACAGGAGGTACAACTTGAGCAATGCTGCTCCTTTTTTTTCCAAGTCAGACGGAATACAATGTACTGATAAGCTGGAAAAAACAGTGCGAAAGGAATGCTTGTCATGCTTGAGGAACAATTATGAGTTGAATATGATGTTCCAGAGACAATCTAATGTGTTGCAGCTTGAATCTGGAAAGAAAATCACCAAAGGAAAATGTAAACTACAGACAAACAATGCCAAAGTTATTGTAGTATAACGACACCCAACTTTTCTTTTTAAATAGTAAGAAGCAGGCTGTTTTAAGTAGTATTACATTGTTTGCTACATGCTTAGATTTGTGATGATGTGTGTCTTTTTTTGTGTTTGGTTAATCCCGCTATGGTAATTAGTCTGTTTAAAATTGCATATAAGTCAGTGTTTAGGATATCTAGCTTGGAGACTTGTTTCTTTTCCAACAGGTTGCACATGAAACCTGCTTGTCAGTTATCCATCTGTAGCTCTGGGTGTTTCTTCGTTGCAGCGTCTGCTCACCAAGGTGTCAGGTAGATTCACAGGAAGCAACATGACACTGAAGGACAGTGCAGGAGACAACCTTTCGCTGCAGATTCTCTCTCTCTGGCATTCATTTGCTACAGGCCCCAGGCCATGGCTTCACTCTCATCAAGCACCAGTTTCTCGTCCTCTCCTGGTTTTATCTGTAGATTTGAACATGTCATGTTACATCACAATCTGACGGCAGGAACAGCAGTGTTTTGGGATTTTTTTCTAGGTCATGTCAGTGATAAATTTCGTTACGCCGGAAACTTGAAAGTGCTATGTATGTTCAGTTACAACACTGTGTTTACTTACATTCTCTCAAGGTAGTATTTATACGAGCTCTTTAAAAGCATACGTCAACTAGAATTTGTCCTGTCGAATCTGTTTGTCTACATCAAGTTAACTGAATTCAGCTTTGCAGAGTTTCATGAGGAATGCAAGCAATTTAAGTAAATTTTTCCCAGGTCTGTGTAGATGCTTGCCAGTGCTTGTGCGTGTTATTCTTTGGATAATTGTCTGAATTTCTGTAAAGTGCATTTGCTATAATTCACAGTTGGCAAGCATATGCATGTTTTTCAGCGTCGCTTGGATGTGAGATGGTTAGTTTCAGAAGCTCGTGTGCATTTGTGCAGTGATTCAAGCGTGATTAACGTCATGTAGCCTGATAAAAGATCATTCGCTGAAGTGAGCGTTTGTCCAAAAGTGTATTATAACTGCCAGTAATAAATGTCCAAAGACTGCTGACAGTGTCCATGACAGGAACTTCAACAAAACGATAGGGAACAAAAGGACCATGGGAAGGGCAACTGTGTTTGTGTGCAGCGTGCCGAAGTGTTGAAAAGAGGGGCTGCCGGCACTCCTGCTGGGCGCCTCCCGGTGTGTTTAAGGGACGTGTCCGGCCATGTTCACCCCACACACAGAGTACATATCCAGAGAGAAGGTTTGTTTCCTCAGGTATGTTGTAGGTGTGGATTGATGTGTGTCTTAACATGAAAAGACTTTACACAGAATGGAATGGCTTGTTAGCAGTGTTTGGAAGTGGACCAAGAGAAAATCACGGCTCCTTCGACAAGGGTCTCCTGCTTTGAGACAGAGGTTTATTTCAACGGAGTGAGAGAAAACATGCATTCATGGCAGAGCGGCGATGAATTGCCTAATTCTGTGGTCTGTGATTGAACGTAACGCAAAGGAGGAGCTGATAAAAGATTATGACACTGCTGACTCACAAAGGAATAACTTGTCAACAGCTCAACGCAGATACGCAGATATTCTTCAGTATTTACACTATGCATGCGGATATTTAGACACGTTTAAGTTCACCATCATCCCACTATAAGATGACTCGATACTTGACACCCACACTCACAGCAGCTCCTGCGTGGCCGTCTGTGTTTCTATAAACTGTGACGCCATCAAGTTGTAAATCCTGGAACTTTTCCAGAGTGAATGATTTGAGAAAGACGGTGAAGAGACAGTAAATCTCTGCAGAGCTTTCATTCATATTTAAAAGGAAAGTGCTTTAAGTTTGCAAGTAACACACCTGAATAGTTAAACTCATGTGCAAAATAGGTACAACACGGAAAACATAGCTTTAGA
This sequence comes from Amphiprion ocellaris, assembly GCF_022539595.1. Taxonomy (NCBI): domain Eukaryota; kingdom Metazoa; phylum Chordata; class Actinopteri; family Pomacentridae; genus Amphiprion; species Amphiprion ocellaris. Next base: position 13,103,765 of record NC_072779.1, on the reverse strand, counting down.
CAGTGATTAAATATTAAGTTCTGAAGTTCTTGAGATAAAAGATAAAAGCATGCGTGTCTGTCTGTGATTACTGCTGCATGTATGCTGCATGCGGGGGTGTGTGTTTTGGTAGTAGGCTGTTCCTCTGTCCTTTACCCCTGCTTTCTTCTGACCTTCCACCAGTGCTCCTGCTCATTATTGTGTTGCTCTAATCTGGAGGGGACAGGACTGGGTGCAGAAGTGTATTTATCTTCCTGCATAAATAGGACCTCTTTCCGTCTGGTCCCTGCTCAGCTTGTTGTTGAAAGATAGTGAGCAGCGTAGAGCAAGTTTCAGTGTGTGTGTGTGTGTGTGTGTGTGTGTGTGTGTGTGTGTGTGTGTGTGTGTGTGTGTGTGTGTGTGTGTGTGTGTGTGTGTGTGTGTGTGTGTGTGTGTGTGTGTGTGTGTGTGTGTGTGTGTGTGTGTGTGTGTGTGTGTGTGTGTGTGTGTGAGTGCGTGTGTGTGCACGGGTGAACTGAGATGTGTCCCAGCTGGCCCACAGACCAGCACACTAACCATCACCTCACTGCAGCAAATGCAGACAAAAGAGGAATATATCTCCCTTGTGATATTGATACCCCTTAACTCCGGGGGTGTTTTACCCTAAATGAGAAAGCAACATTCCTCACAGAGGTCTGTTGTGCTTGTAAAAGCCAGTCAGATCAGTGTTACAGAAAGTCCCTGTAGTGTGGGCCCTGTAGCCCCGTTTCCGCTTTTTCTCCATCACATCTGTTGGGATGTGTACTTTTGCTACGCATTGTCTAGGCATGTTTCTTTTCATTCCCTTGTTGTCTCCATGACATTAGGCTTACGAGCAGGCAGTTATCATACTGCAAATGGCCATGGGCCAGGAAACCACTGTAGGCAAGCCAGCATTACAAAACAACACAAAATGTACTCTGAAACTTAATACAAAGGATGGCGTCTCTTTTTATCCTGTTAAAACTGTGTTACGTGATTGTGATAAAACTACTGGTCAACAATTTGACCCCGATTTTGTTGTCATCCAGACACTAACCCGTGCTCCTGAGTTTTTGTATTTATCCACACAAACGTGGTTTAGAGTGATATTGTTTCTGCCTGGCTTTATGAGAAACAATTAATGCTCTGTTGGCTGAAACTCAACTATTAGATTTTAGGCTAAAGCTTTAGTACTGTACCTCCATCATTAAGCTGCTCACGCTGGCAGTGGCTTGCCTATTTAGACCTATTACAGCTAGCTTTGACCTCCTTCTTAGTACTGGGATTGTCAGTCACTGGTGCGCTTGCTGGTGGATTTAACTGCTTCTGGAGGGCTGGAGAGGGTTTCTCTGTGCCTGTACAGTCGTCTTGTCTCTCTGAGATGACCCGACCACAGCCCTGGCTTCCTGTCAGCCATGTCTGGCTTGCCAGAGCACAGTGTGAGGCCATCCTGGCACTGTCAACCAGGGCCACTCTCTTGCCCACTTATCAAGCTCACTCAATTTGAGACCGCCTTGATCTGGGCTTATGCCGCCAAAGCATGATCTAAGCTTACACATGCGTAGTGGCCTGTTTTCCAGGAAAAGCCTACATTGGTGAAAAACAAACAAAGAGATAAGGACGAGTCTTGATAAGGCCGAGCTCAGCCATGAGATGCACAGGCAGAAATGCAGATGATTTGACCAAGATGCTGGTTTCACTCTGTGTGAAACTCCTCACAGTGTCCTCATTGTGACATGTTTGTGCTGCTCTGAAGGCACATTCTGGAGATAAAGGACAAGTGCAGAGCGCGAAAGGAATTTGATTTGATGCGAAGAATGCAAAGCAGAGAGCGGATGCGTGTATGTTTTTGAAGGGGGGTAGTAGCTGATAAGAGCACAACCTTCCTGTGTTTTCCCTCATGTAAATTTACATTTCTGCACTCTAAAACCATGTATTAAAAGTTGATTGTTAGATTTAGATACAATCAAGTGACATTTATCATTGATTTCTAATTAAATGTTTATTTACTCATGGAGTCATGACTTTGCTTCTGAAAATTTGTGAAGATTGGGGGATTCATTTTGAGTTTAGGATTGTGAATGATAATAGTGAGTAATTTGTATATTTCCCACATTTCAATTGATTTGCAATAACGCCGTGTAAGGTGTATAAACCGTTTAGTCAGTCAGTTATAAAATCTTTGCGCAATGGAAAAAAGCACACTACGAGGATTATGTTACGCTGTGATTCACAGATGTGATGCCTTGAAAGTCCATTTCGGAAATGAGGTATACTTTGACACAGGCAAATGGTTTGTATTTGGTACACTGTGAGTGGAAAAAAGTCCATTTTGAACGCATCAATGACCCGTGTGTTGCTTTTATTTACATGTGGATGCACCTGTGTGTTTGTATGCGTATGCGTATGTGCGTGTTTGAGCGAGTATGTTTGTGTTTGAGTGTGACAGTGTATACTTTGTCAGCCTGAGGACACTTAGATTGAGTGTGTGTTGTTCTCTCTGGTGAGAGCACACATATGTGTTTGCGTGAAGACCTGGTTCTATGTGGGTGTGTGTTTGATAAACTGTGAGAGCGTGTGGGAGACTGTTTGTCTATTCATCTGGGTGAGAGCGGGAGAGAAAGAGCAGAATGAGGAGGTGGAAGAGATCTGCTTCCAGCCTCTATCTTCAAGTCAATCTGCTCACAGTCACACAAACCTCTTTATCTCTGCCTTAGACAGAAGGGAGGGACACAGGCAGAGAGAGAGAGACAGACAGAAAGACAGAGACTTAGAAAATAAATACATTTAAAAGGAGGAGAGGGAACGAGAGATTGAGAGATTCAATCAGACAGCCTTAAGAAGATAGAGCGGATTTTTGTTTAAGAGGATCAAAGTCATGCTCAGACAGCATCTGTCATTAAGAATATTTGTGCTATTTCAATTTCATAGCATTGAGTTATTATTGTCCAACTGACAAGGCTCCCTTTGCTGTCCCCAAAGAAATAGTTACATAGAAAGAAAGAAAACATGTAATACGTTAACTTGGTTACTAATTTTCATCACCTGTGTTATCAGTGAGATGAAAATAGTTTTACAGTGTTTTCCACTTGAGCTACAGTGGAAGTTGAGTGGCATTGACACCTTCTGCTTGTATTTTTTTCAGCTGCACCATGTACTCTCCCACATGAACGTGCAATACATAGAACTTTGTCTATCTCACGCAAACATAACTGCACACTCACCACATAGCCATGACAGATGCCAAAGATAGGCATCAATTTTCAGTTATGACACAAAGAGAAGCACACAGGTATATTTCAAGGGTGGGTGTTTGTCTGAAAAGGAACAAAATAAATCAACATGTGCTTAATTGTAAGTCTGAAACAAAGGTCTTGAAAGTGTCCAGATCAGGAAGACGGTCAGTAAGAGTTTGGAGTCACAGAGATCACATGTGTGTGCGAGCTGGCCTGTTATTGCAGGATCATGCCCCATTGGCTGATGAGTTGCTATGCTCGTCTCTTGTTCCTCTCAGCCCCAATCAAACCTGTCACAATATGAGTCAGCGTGGCCATAAGTGGGAAAGATGCCTCTTACCATTAGATCAATCAGTTATCAGACACATCAGTCAAATTTTATCGGGTGGCGAGCCTCATCCGAAGCAGAGGGAGGCATCTGCGGTGTCGTGTGCTTATCAAAGCTGGCTAGTGACAGATGGAGACTGGAGGAGAGCTTGAAGAACTGAACAAACTGAGAGGCTAAAGAGCTGAAATCTCATTTTCTCAGTGGCCTTGAGAGTGGAGCATGCTCAGTGCTGATGTTTGTCATCTCTCCCTCTCTGAGATGCTGCTGCAGTGCTTCCCAGCAGGCTTGGCACAGGCTTACTCATGGACATCTCTCTTATGGAGCGATACAGTGGCCAGCCTGCAGCTGCTCAGTAGATACCTCTCTCTGCGTTTCTTTGTTTCACGCTCTGTTTCTCTTTTTCTTTCTCTCCTCATCGCTCTCCCGTCTTACCTGCCTTTTTTTCCCCTGCCTCTCGCACTCTTCCTCCCATTGTATTTCTTACACATTATCTCCTACTTTCTCACTTGCATCCTTTTTCTTCTTCCTCTCTCCCTGTCTCTCATCCTCACTCCGCCCTTCCACATCTCTCTCACATACTCTAGTTGCTACCCTTAAGACTGTGGTTACCATGGTGACAGCTATGTGCTGCGGAAACGTCAAAGAGCCGAATCCACACAGGATCACTTCCTTGTTTAACACTTTCATTCTTTCTTGCTGTTTCCCTTTGATTTCTCACTGCTTTCTGTAAATACCAAATAGCCATGTTTGATTGAATTCATCCATACCTTTGCTGCGTTGTGAACGAGGTACTGAGTGTGATTTCTGCTCTCTTCCTGGCGTCCTGATCTCAGCTGTTGCTGAGCAGAGTCATTAGTAACACTCAGATTTGGAATCTCAGTTGACCTTGGCACAGCCAACCTTGAGAAAATAGCCCTTTCCTCAGGCCTCCAGATGTCACTGACATTGATTTGTGTCATGTCTCCCTTTAAGGGAGCTTCAACAGCCCGCCCTGTGACATAAGTCTTCCATGTTTCATCACTTGCCTTTCATCTTTTGCCATTTGTCATCCATACTCTTACACAGATACTCAATACATATAATCACACATGGAAGGCAGTAAGACTGTCAACCAGCAATCAGGCAGCCTGTCTTTTTTGTTCCAATACCTCAGTGCATGGTCAGCTGAGGAAGCAGATGCCTTGTTAAAAGGTGAATATCAGCAGGTGGGGCTGTTTTCTGTCATCTCATGAAGAGGACATTATTTTCACTCCCAAATCCCTCCTTTTTAAATATATTTTTTACTATCTGTCCACCTCACTTTCCCCCCCATCGTTTCCATTTATCCTCTTTTTCCTTTCTGTTCCCGTAGAGGTCCTGTCCTCTCCCTCACCTCTGCCCTTGCCTCACCTCTGAAGAATCAAACCTCGCCAACAGATGTGTGTTAAAAGCAGAACTATACCCTACTTTAACCCTCCCCACACACACACGCACACACGCACACACACACACACACATACACACACAACCATACAGGCTTTGTTGGCAAAAAAGCAGACAGATGTAAACAACATAACCTAATGGCTGTTTAAAGCCATTATGTCTAAAAAGATAAACTCTGGTGCCTGTGAAAGGGCAGGAGTGCTGTTGAGCAGTATCAGTGTGATGATGTGCAGGTATGCTGTTGTTAGGAGGGAGCAGCTCAGCTCCATCATACAGGAAAGCTGTCTCCCCTTTCCTGGGAGAAAGCAAGGAGGGATTAGGAGGCAGGCAGGGATGGGGTCTGTGAAGCATTTATGAGCAGGGCATACAAAGGATCCATGTAAGAACTTTCAGGGGTTGGCTGCTTGTTTTTTTTTTCTTTCTTTTGGATGTGCTCTTAAAGTTTTGCTCCTCCCACACTGGCCCATTGTGCCCCTCCACCTCCAGACCCCGATCCAAGGACGGCCCACGGCTGTTGAAAAACAGCAGATGCTTGTGAGTAGTGTAGAAAAAAAAGGAGAGATTTAGATGCACATGTTCATGACCATATTTGTGTCTGGGTGTGAAAAATGGAGTTCATTTTGGACTCTTGTTGTACTTGACAAGCTCATATACAAAACCTCAACCTTGTTCAGAGCTCATCACCCACAAAAAACCTAATTTACTTATAGTTTGTGGTCTACTATGAGTCCCTTCATGTCCTCTCTTTCTTGCGTATGTTCATGCATTTTTTTGCATATTTTATTTAGCGCTGCTTAGAGGGACACAGATGTGGCAAATAGTGATTGTAAAACTCCCCTATTTTTGCATCCATGCTGCTATACACTGCAAATTGTAGAATTTGTTTGCAGTTCAACTCAGTTCAACAAGTTTGCAGAAACTTTGACACAAGCGCTACATATTAATGTGCTCCAAATGGTCCAATAGTTACAAACAGTACAAACTCATGTCAGTTCATGTTACATTTCACTAATTTGCATCATTTGCATCATTTGCTTGGCTTGGAGACAGTTGTTGGGCTCTTGGAAGAGTAGATTGTGAAAAATCTCATACAAAATCTACATCTCGTCATCCTGAAAGTCACATTTCTTCTCTCCTGACGTCACAAATACTCACATTTCTGACACACAGATAAACGTGCCCACCCACAGATGTGCAGGCTTGGAAAACGAGTCTCATCTTGTTGAATAGTGGTGGAGGAAGTGAGTGTTGAGATTGGGGGGAGATAGGGCAGCAGGGGTAGCTCTCTGTCACACTGAAGCCCCTGCCAGTCCTCGGCTACCTCTGCTGACAGATTAGATCATCGAGAACAGCCACTTAGAGGAGAGGAAAGAGAAATTTGTTTTTTTGAGCGAGGAAAAGCAACTATATTGGGCCTGGTTGACGTGTCAAACCTCGGCCTGCCTTTGACCTCTCCAGGTTTCTTGGCCACAGATGAAACTCATGCCATTGAGTGCGCTGACCTGTTGAGACATGACCCTTCTACTGCCCCTTTTCAGTCCCTGCTGCCGCCGCCTACTCCTGAGAAACGTCAAGAATCCTCTGAGGGCTTGACTGAGACAAACCCCGGGATGGCCCCATAGATGACTCATCTCCTGATTTTTTTTTTAAGCATGAGTTTCATTGAGAGTCACCCTGGTATTGTTTCCGTTTTTGTGTGTGTGTGTTTGTGTGTGTTTGTTTTTAGCTGCTTAGCAGGACGGTGGTTGTTCAGTCAGCATGAAATTAGAAAACCTTGCTCTGATATAGCGGCTTAAAATAAGACAGAGATGATCGTGTAGTCACAGTTTGGGCTGCTTCAAATGAAGATGAACAGATTAGCAGCTGCGTTGTTAAAGTTCTGTTTGCATTAGATATTGTTTCACACAAATCCGAGTAGAATGTCGTTTTTTTTTTTCTAATATTAAAGTCAGGCAGGGAGTTGATTACCTCTTCACGAAGCAAGGACCCCTACTGGCCTTCACCTTGGTCGTGTCCTATCCTTATCCCATCTGTCTCCCCCTTGTCCTATTTTCCTTTATGCTTCAAAGTTGCCTTAAAACCTAGAAAATACCAGAGGTAAGAAAGGGTGAATCGCACACTCACCTTGAAGAAGTAAAAAAAACTTTTTTGTTACAGAAATAACTCAACCTTAAGCTTGTTTTAATGTGTCTGAATCCTTATCTCTGCATGGTCATAGATGACACCTGGCAAACAGCGACAGTGAAGGAGAGAGATCCAGCCGAAGGCGTGCTGAAACTCGCCTGCAGTGCTCAGAGAGGTACTGACAGACGAGTGAAGTGAGGAAGGGGAGCAGCCCAAACGATGATTTTGTGTAATTTTGCAGTAAGCAGTCTGTCACAGATTGCGATCTGACATTCGGCACCTCACACAACGCTCTCTTCCACATATCCGCAGAATCTGTGCTCAGCAAATGTGAACCAGATGTGAAGTGTTTTGGGACCTCGACATCAACCTGGCAAGGGCAGGTCTCCGCCTGAATTATCTGGGTGGGGTCAGCAGTGCAGAGGGGACAGCTTAACTGGTCTCAGTTCGCATTTGCACAGGTCATTACCGGGGAGAAGATGCTGCCGGGGTAACAGAGCTGGCTGCCAGCGGGGCAATGGAGCCTGAATGGGCCAACTTGATATTTTTGTGTGGACTCCTTGGGACCAGTTTCGTTCTGTCCTCAGTTGTGGCTGCAGGGCCTGGAAGAGCCTCTGCTTATCTGATAGATCCAGTAAGGGAACAGTTGATTGCCTTACAGCAATGGGAAATGCCTTCCCTGCTCCCTCCCTCTTTTTCCCCTCCCTCTCTCCATATTCTCTCTTTCCCCTCTTTCCTCCTCTCTTTCTCTCTCCCTGCTCCCTCCCCTCTCTGTCTCCCTCTCTCTATCCCTCTCTCGCTCTCCTCCTGCCCTGCTGTGAGTAGGTGGTTCCTTGCTTGATTGGTGCGAGTCTATATAGGAGGAGAGACGCTCTAACAGGCTCAGAGTCTGCTGGTGCCCACTTGCCACACGTTCCCAAAAGGACTACCTGGGTTTTTTTTTTTTACAGTTTTTTTTTGTCTCCCTACGTTCTGCGTTTTCCTGAGAGGATATACTTTCTTCAGACAGCATGACGGAAAGCAAGAGGAAAGATAGGAAAGGGAAGAAGAGGGGGGGTAAGAAAGCACAAAGGGAGAAAGAAGGCGATCCCACGGCAGGTAAAATTAAATTGAAGCTGGTTTCTGTGTAACATGTTTTTACTTGTGTGTGAGAGAGCAGGAGAGGCTGAGACAGAGAGAGAGAGAGTTGGAGGAAAAACAGAAGAGTGAGATTCAGTTTGTCTTACTATATTACGGAAGTGTGGGAAAAAGTGAGTATCCCCTTGGCTTATCAAAGCTTGCTGCCAGGTTGTCACATGGATTGGTCTTCAAATACGGTCAGTGTGAAAGACGCACATCTGGTTTTGGCAGCACTTTGGAATTGTATGGAAGTCAAATTATATCTTTTGTGTATAAAATGAAAAAAAAAACTTTTAGAACAAGCTCTGGACTTCACAAAGCCAAGAACAGTTCTACTATCATCTCTGTACAAAGTAATGACTGGTTATGACTCTGCTGTAAAGGCTTTTCTTCATGTTCTGTCACAGATCACAGGTGGGGAAAAAAACGTGTTATCATTAAATTTATGTTTGTATAGCAGAAACCCATATTTCGTTACACACTCTTTGACAGGGTTAATAATTTAAGGGTCTCTACAGTGTTTTCAGTGCTCATCTTAATTCAGAGTATGTGGTGAGTCATCCAGCATAAAACTCTGCCTGTATTTTTGCTAAAAGCTGCTTTGACATTAGAATAGCATGGGAGCTGTTTGTCTTTGGGATTCACAAAGGTAGCAATGTGCTTGCTCAGTAGTGGATCCTACAAGCTGCAACATGTCACTGTAGTTTGACCTCAGGTCATGGGGAAGCCCAACCTCCATTTCAGTGACACTTTTAAGGACAATACCATGATTATAACTGTAGTTACTGTGTGCCATCCTTTTCTCGATCAGATACTCTATCTGAGACAGCATCTCTGCATTGTGGTAGTCATTTCTACCTTCTGATGTCACCCCTGTAAGTTGCCAACAGATAACCGCCCAGGCTGGTGTAGATTTTTCAATAAATGTATTTTTTTAGGGGTCATAGATCTTTAAATTGTACCCTTTTCACCATAAGTATTCCATTGTTGCTGTTTTTTTGGCATCTTAAGCTGATATGATTGTTTTATTACACATGCAAAGTTGAATATATAAATAATTCCTGGCCCTCAAGTTCGATTGTGATCTATAAACATGTAAGATAAACAGCTCCCCACCACTACACCACACACAGAATATTTTCTTTGGCATCTTTGTTAATCAACGGCACGGCTGCTATAGAGAACAGCTGCGTGTACTGTGCATATTCTGGTTTATTTTCTCTGCTTTTCACAAAATTACACAAGTCAAAATAAACTGTGCTTCAATCTTGTTATATTTTGGCAATACACGTTTATTGTTGTTACTGTAAACGTCTTTGCCGCTGCCATCCATCGACACACGTGTCAAGTCGGTTTTAAATGTATCATCCCAATGATAATCCGGATGATATATTCTGACTCATACCTCATGACAAGATAAGCTGATTTTGACTCATCATTTTCTTTGGAAAAATTAGACTATCAAAAAGAAAAAAAAATCTAACCGGATGAACGTTTATCCCGTGTGAAACGATGTGTTTAAATTGGAGCTTTCAAAGTAGGTCAAAATGAAAACATGCTCATGGCTGATGCTTGTTGTGTCTGTGCTGCTGGTACACGCAACACGTCAGGTGTGTTATGGGCCTATGGCTCCAAAATGGGTCATTCAGAAGATAAATGGAGGAACCACACTGCACTTTGAGAGATAAATTGTCTATTCATTACTTCTGTCTGATCTAGATCTTTACTTTCAAAGTTGCCAAGTTTAATTACCTACCTTATTGAAGATGTGGTTTATCAGTAATTTAAATGAGTAGAAATGTACAAAGCATCAAAACACTATGAAAGCTTTCTGTGTATTAACCTTGATAACCTTTGTCTGTATTTAGTTCAAGCAATAATCTTTATCTGTCTATGCATTTTTAGGATATTGATATGTAATGTCTAATTTGGATAGAGCAACAGTTTGCTGAGATTCAACGTCACTGTCTTGAAAATATTATTTCAGCTTAACTTTTTGCATTAATGCAACAGTGTGCTGCATTGTGGATCATATGTTATACAACCTACGTGAGTGTGTGCATGGGTACGCGTGCTTGTGTGGCTGAGGTGTGTCGAAATATAATTTCATGCAATTAAACATGAGAGATCTTTTGAGGTTGCGAGACTGTCAGTCAACCATCACAGCAGATCACAGGAGAACAAACAGACAGCTTGTCTTGTGTTTCTCAGTTTCATTTTGCATATCAGGTTGGTTTTGCACATTTGTTTCTGTGAGTTTCTTTCACAGCAGGTATTCCTCAGCTATAACTGCCCCTTCAATGGCTGCGACGACTTCAGCATTTAGACTAGAAAGTATTTCAAAGTGTTGATTTAGGGCATACTGCTGCTGAAACGTTACATGATGATTTGCTTTCACTTCTCCTTCTTGGAAGCTGTGTGCATTGTGGCTGTAAGTTGACACTCTTTTGAGAAAGTTGACTTTTCTGATGAAACAGGCCCAGGGTTAGAAAAGGAGAACTTCGTGAGTTCTTCCAAAATGTTGGCCCTCATTGGACAGAAAAGACGTTGAAGAAAGTAAAAACGATGCAAGACGTGTTCCCTTTCTTATGAGACGCCAAATACAGCAAAATGCTACAGGTACTCCTTCCAATTTGTAATCAGTTCAATGCAGCATAAATCCGTGTCTCTTCCTTTAATAGTAGTAATTTGATATCCTTGTAACGTCTGCCTAACCTCAATAAAGAGGCTTTTGCTGATGACGACGCTATAGTTCATAAAGCTCTACCTTGTTCTTATCTTATGCCAAGGCAAAACACAACAAGTTCCTTTCTGTGTGGCTGGGTTTGCGTGCGTTGTGAGGGTGGTAATAATTAGTTACGGACGTGAAGAGATGACTCCTTCATTTTGTGCCAGATGCTTTTTATTGTGTACTAACACCTACCACACCTTTCAATCGGAGCAGAACTACGTGGATTATTCAGCAACAAAATGTTTTATGGAGACCATTATTCATAGGTTTGTGCTTGTGAAGCCTCAGACAACCACAGGTGAAATCTTGTTTCTTATAATTGCTCTTACAAAATAGCTTTTTGGTGTTCTGGTACAAACAGTTACAGGAAACATGAAAACTACGTAATTAAAAGGCCAGCTGGGTTAAACATCATTCATATATCTGACATATATGTACAGCATCATACAGCCTTTAGAACATCTCCAAATTTGTACATGTAATTTTTTTCCTTTTTTTTTGCGGTAATGTGACTGTCAGTGATGGTCTCAGAACTTGACTAACCCAAACCACAAATTAGTAGGCATCGAGAAGTCTGGAAGAGGAGTTCTTAACGAAATGCATAGTCACAGATTATGATTAACTTTAATTTGAAGGCAATCTTCAGATGATACATTGGAAATTGCAGGTTTAACAAAGACTTCCATGAGATTTTGTGCATTTTCGACAATTATGATTTAGGAATTTTCATGGTATGTATGCTTGATTTTCCCAGGCCACCACCTTTTCTCTTCCGTTCTCTTTTTATATTCCTTTTCTGAAAGTATTAGTTGGCTAGTACTAACATAGCAGCAGCATTAAACAAAACATTCAATTTAATGCCTGCTCATCAATGTCAGTAGAAGATGAAGGTTCAACACTAAATGCTAGAGCAACCTGAAAGGATACAAGACGGAGTGATATGGGTATCCTGTCTTGCTCTTTATAACTGTTGCCTTGGTTTGATCTACATTTCTTTCTTGATGTCCAGCTTTTTCAGGAGCTCTTTTTCTGAACTTTTCCATTCCATTTCAGGCATGGAAATAGACACGTAGTGACTATCCAGTATGTGTTCATTTGAATATTGGAGGAAGTTGGGAAAGTCAAGAGCCGGAAGAATCCAAGCATTATGTAAACCAAAATGAAGGATTGAAAGTTGCTGAAAGCTTCATAGAGATATATATTAGTTAGTACGAGTTAGTGCTCTACTCTTTCTATGTACTAGTTGGTGGGACAAACTTATCTCATTGTTTAATTGATTAAACTTATGAGTTTTTCCTTTGTACATCGCATGGCTTCCACTTTGAGATAAATGTGAAGCAGATGATCATTTTCATAGTATTTGCATCAAACTTTTTGCAGCACAGTTGGGACATTCAACAAAATAGTCAGTACTGTGTTCCAGTACTGGAAAACTTCCTTTGTATAAATATAATGTACTAGGAAGTAAGTCCACAACATGAGTGTTCAGTGTATCTCCAATATTAGCTGAGATAGGCTCTGGGCCCCGCAGCCCTCTACAGGACGAAGTGGGTATAGCGGATTGATGGATAGATAAATGGATGAAACCAGTGTTATAAAGGAATTTGTTTGATCATCAAAAAAGAAAAACTATTTTCCAGTTATAACTAGTTAAAGATCAGTAATATCATGTAATTCATGAACAAAACTCAACAGCCATTTCTGCAACAGAACAATCTAACGGTGGCAAAGCATTCTAGCTCGTAGTTTCGACTTGAGTTTACACTGTGGCGCTTATAAATAAGCATCTTTGAGGACATGATTGAGGTAAAATAAATCTGATTTTGAGGTAGGCAGGTAAAGCTTCCTTCAGTTGTACACGTGATAACTTCTGAAGAGATGACTCTGGACTGGCTCAGCACATAGGTGGGTTTAGCACTAAGACATGGACAAGGTATTCATAGACTGACTTATTTGAGCAAAGGCGTTGATCTAACGAAGTTTTCCAATGCATGAGATGTAGAAGTTTGTGCAAACTTCTCTCAAAAACACATCTATTTCTTGTATATCCAGAATTGTTGCGGGCCAATATGCAGTTAACTCTACCATACTGAACTGCTCAAGCACTGTGAACAAATATTGACACTGTTTTGCAATCACTAACTATGGATGCAAATCAGTGCAATGGCAGGGGTGGAGAGAAACGTGGTGAAACTTGCGGCTACAGAATAAACATGAAACTGTAAACAGAACTGTAATCAGTCCTGCTGCTTCTAAACAAAAAATTAATGGTCTGGCTTCTTTTGGTGTCAATGAACCCAGTGTAATAGCATTTTCTGATCTAGTAGGCTTTTTCTGGTGGTTCTAAGAGGGCTGTTAATCATCTCTTTTTGGAAACCGTAATATGTCTCTTAAACTTTTTATAGGAATGACGTTCAGTGGATTAAAACAAAAGGTTTTGTAGTGATTTTGTGCCTTTCACTGTGCAACCCAACAAAATAGAGATGGATAATGTTGTCGAGTCACAACCATATTTTCATTGTTTATTCTATTTTTGTGCCTGTTTAATGACTTGATGTTTGGAGAAACTCTGACAACTTTTTATCTAGTGTCAGTGATGGATTGTTTAGGAAATTCACAGAAATGAGAAGTGTGAAATTCTACTCATTAAATCACTTTTGATTAGTTTTGATATAAGAAAAGTGTCGTAGAAGAAAACTTATACGTTATCTGGAAGGGAAGTAAGATCAGAATAGCAGAAACAATTTATATATGACATGCAGTTTTGGTAACACAAGTGCATTGAGTCATATGTAAACAATGTACCAGATAATTATTTGGTGAAAGTGTATTGCTTGTGGTGGGAGTCTGTTGAAATGATGTCTTTGAACAGATGTTGTGTTACAGTGACTAGTGTGTAGTGTCTGAAGACCATTCCCACATGCAAAACCCATTTCTCTGGCTGTCTCACCATGTAATTTGTCTTTTGACAACGTGCAGAGAAGTGACATAACACCGGAGTAATCAGGGATACTTTGTCTAGAAGGGGAACACAAAGGCATGCCTCAGATTCCTTTTCTAAGCTCCTGGAAGTAAAACAGAAATGTTAACTCAATAATATGAGCAATGCATTGTTAATTCATCAAGTAACTTTGTTTTTGAACAACTTTCTGAGCTGAGGTTTCCAACTGTTACCCAAGGCATGAGCTGTTGACACGCCGGATAGGCTTCTATTCTCAAATTGGGTTTTTATAGTCCATGTCTGCAGCTGCCCCTGTGCTTCAAAAAGAGAGAATCAGGCTGTTGTTGAGGCAAGGGTTTATCATTACTGCCCAACACTTTTTCCAACCGGTGCAATGGAAAAGGAGACAACCATTTGTCCTGAAAAAATTAGTTTATTTTCAATGATATCAACTTGTTATTTTCTTGTCGGAAAACATTAATTGCAATTAGTGTAATTAACTTGCTTTTTGTTGAGTATGCTTGACTTGATTGCACTGTAGTTAATTTGCGTTCATCAAACTGTCTTCTCTATAATTCTGTTTTTCATGTCATTCCAAAAATGAGCAACAGCATCACTGACCAAGAGGTTTATGGATTTTACAGGCATTGGGTTTTGTTTGTATATTTTGCGTGAGGCAGATGAAAGGCATTATTTAACATGGATGTGAATCTTTTCATGGTTTATTGTTACAATCAGATGTATCTTCGTGTCTGATAGATCACTGTATGTTGTGGATGGAGCCGACTCTCCTACACATCTGGTTTAGTGCACAGATGAAAAGTGCAGACCTGTGTTTCTGTAAGTTCTCTAGTCAAGGACAAAGCTTGTTTAATTTGCTTGGCAAGGACAGACCTGCGTCCAGACAAAGTACCAAACATTTTTCTATATGGTGCAACCTCATTCCTGCTGTTCCCTGACTATGACTGACGAGGCTTTCCTCAGGCAGTGTGCAGGGCTGAGTTTGGCAGAGCTGAGTGTGTGTGGAAATCATGTACAGTAGTTCAATTATTCAGACTTGGGACTGTAGGCTCAGGCAGACTTTTCTAAGTCCTGTTCTGCTCTGCAAGTTTTGTAAGTCATTAGTTACAGCAGTAGACAATGATTTTCTAATTAGATTAAAATAAAACTTTGTGACAAGTAAACATGCTTATCAACCTTGACATGTGCACAAGTTAATGTATTGGTCAAAGCATGGTGTGCTTGCAAAAGTGTGGTGTTGCTAATGAAGCACATCTGGAGCATCAGGAGTCTCACGCTCCATATATGGTCCTGCTGCAGGCTATCGATAAACCCACACCACTTCAGAGTTGATTTTAAATGGAAATACGCAGTACATGTTCAGCCTATATAATGTTATGACTTTCTGCAAAACCACATTTATGATTGCTGCATAAATGAGGGTTTTATTGTCCCAAACTCTTGAGACGAACTAACTGCTCGAGCAATTGCAGCACAAAGATTCATCTTGAGACTGGAAGCTTATTAAAGTTACGAAGCACCATGTTACAACGGCACTTCTGCCCGGCCCTGACACGTTAGAATCTCCATCTTTATTTTCCACTTTCCAAGAATATCATCACTCACAATTTCCAACGGGATGCTGTTCACAGATAAAGGTCTCTCTGTCTTAGCAGAGTAATTTTAGTAACACATGGCTGTTATTGAACTAAAAATAGTTGTCTTTCCATTGATCTGTGTCGGTTGTGAGCTATTTTGAATTTGACATTTTGCTATCTGTGATTCTAGTGGAAATCAATGGGAACATCAGACAAACAGCTCTCTTAGTATGTGCAGTATTTTGGGATAATCATGCCGGCTTAAGATGTGAGCTGCCCCTGTTTTTCAAAAGCGGCCAGTGGTGACTCCTAAAATGGTCAGATATCATTCTGTTCTAGTTTTAAGCAAATTATATAATTACTTAAATAGCCAAGAAGTGTCAGAAAATATTTTTAAAATATGTAAACAAGATGGATGATAGTTGACTTTATCTACATTGTGTCATTGAAATCCCTACCAGCTAGAGAAGTTGTTGAATGTCTGGCACCAAAGAGATCCTCGGCTGGGACTGAGAGCTGTGACCTCTGGCTCCTATCAGGAGTATTAGTGCCAAGTGACCAGAGGAGGCAGAGCAGAGCTTCAGTTTCAGGATGGAGATGGAGGATACACTGTCAGGACATAGTGGCATAGAGAGAGCTCCTTAATACTCACATCAATCAGGCTTACACTACTCTAGAAAAGGCTGCAGTTTCTATGTGCATACTTGTGTGTGTGACTGATAGTAATGATCTACACTGGCTTCTCTAGAACTGACAAGGAACCATTCCTTTACAACACTGCAGAAAGCTATGATCATGACTATTTCATAGTGGAAGTGGCAAACCTCAGTTGTGAAAATGCAGTTATAGATGCAAACCAAGCTGTACCCCAAATCCATCCCAACTGTCTGCTTAAATCCACAAAGAAAACGAAAACTGCTGCATCATTAGGGCTTTTCTTTCTGTGCAGACGTGTCGCCTTTACCAGGTCAGTGAAGTAGGACAGTCCCTTCAAAAAGAGGACAACTGGGGATAAATTTGGTGCGCCACTATTTCAGTGTTTAATTGAAGTCATTACCTATGTGTACTTCAGTTTGCTTGTCATGGTTTGTTTGTCTTCATACAGCTGTCGTCCTTTAGAGGCAATGCACAGCAAACAGCTGTAATTTGTAGGACAACTCGGTTCAACATATGCATGAAATCATAAACGTTGCACAGAGAGTGTGTTTGTGTGTGTGTTTGGAGGTAGGGGGGGTATCTTGGCCAACCCCTGGATGACCCTTGTTCACCCCTTCTCTCTCTCGCTCCGCCCTGGATGAGTCTTCTCCTAAACATGTGTGCAGCTGTCAGCTGGCAAGTGTTTGTGTGAGTGTGTGTTGTGTGTGCATGTGTGTGTGTTTGGATGCAGAACATTTTCAGATTTCAATTAAGCATTTTTTTTTTTGCTTCAGAAGGGGAAAAAAGGTTGCAAGAAAGAATATCAGAATATACCAATGCAATGATAGTAGATATGAGAATACAGAATGTTGCAAAAATGTTGCCAAAAGTTTAGAATTTATGATAAAGTTCTGTAGCAGGCAAAAGAACTGATTAAAACTTTTTTTTTTCTTTCTGTTCTCATCATGACAACAAGTTTGTTGTTTTGGTATCATAATGATACTGGCTTTTCTTGTTCACAGATTGCCTTCAATTGCACACGAGTTTGTGGTCGCAGATTTTTTTCATCCACCGGTGGATGTTTGCTAAATATTGCTTCAGGTGTTTTTATAGCAGCAACGCCTGAGTGAAAATCAGCCTGTTTATTAGTGTCAGGCAAAGTTGATAACGTCTCTAGTGACAACATCTGAAGGTCACACAAGAGAGCTGTTGGCTCGGTCCGTAGAGATGAAGATTGGCTCGACTGCTGTCTCTCCGATCTTCTTTGTCTCAAGCTAAAACACACAGTTAAACACCAAGCGAACCATGATCATGTCTGCGTCTACACATTGACACTGAGTTTTTCTGCTTCTCTCTTTTAGCTGCGGCTCCAAAGTTAAAACCGATGAAGAATCCAATAATAGTGGACGAGGGAAGCAAGCTCACAGTTAAGTGTGAGGCCACAGGAAACCCTCTCCCTACCTACAGATGGTTCAAAGATGGCAACGAGCTGAAGAAAAGCAAAAAAGTCAAAATAAGGAGCGGCCAGTGAGTACAAATCACCCATGTCCTGTAAAGCTAACACAAGCAGTGCAAGATGAAAAGAGATGTAGGTACTCTGAAGGTGAATGATTGCTGTTATTATCAGCAGACCAGGTTAATACAGCTTCTCTGTTTTTATTTAGTATTTGGGGTTATGAAGGCTCATTCCTTTGCTAAAATGTAGTTTATCACTTTCTCATGTAAATAAACATTTAGATTAAAGAATTACCAGGATTTAGCTTAGTACAGTTGCAAGTTACGAGTTTTCTTTCTTCCTTATTTTCTTGTTTGCTCTGTGCACCATTACCTGCTCTGTTTCCCTAAACCTTTAGACTTCACTTCTGGGATGATATTGCACTCATAAATTAGCTTTGCCACACTTTAAATATTCATAACACAAAGAGTTAATACTGACTCTGTGGTTTGAGTTTTGCCGACACTTTTTTTTTTTTTTTTTTTTTACATAAAAATTGCTCTGCAGCCTTGATAAAAATTGGCATCAAAGGTGGCTGATGGTGCTGTATGCAGCTCATTTAAAGGTGAAGTGGATACTGAGGATAACATAATTAAAGGTAGAGTCAGTGACTCTAATCCAAATTACTCAAATTTAGTGAACACTGTACATCCTCATGGTCACTGGAAAAAAAACTTCTGTTTTTACACAGCTCTGAAAAAAATAGAATAATCTACTAGTGTTCACATTCAAGGTCCCAAACAGTACAGAGAGAAAGGGTGACAATAAATCTGGCAAATGCTAGCTACCTAAATATGCTAAAGACTTCACCTTGAAGGCACCTGGCTTAAAACAACATCTGAAAACGTGCATTCATTCTCTAACTACTGCTTTCGGCCACAGTGGCTGCTGTTTATCAAAAGTCGCATAGGCTTGCATTTGAAATACCCAAAAAGTCATAGAACAATCATAAAACCTCCCATTAATAAAAGCATATCACCGCAGGATAGAGCTATAAAACAATCTGCATCTAGTTCGTACACCTTGTCCTTTGCTTTCTTATTATTGGCAGTTCCCCCCGGAGTCCCCGACCGTGTGTCCCCACCAGAGCAGAGCTGGTACCACGCTGCTGCTTGCCCTGTTGTCTGCCTCTCTGTCCCCCATGTTTCCACTTGTTGCGTTTCCATGCTGCTTCCTCCCTGCCCTGATTCCCCTGACTCAGCTGTGTGAGTGTTGTCACCCACAGGAAAAACTCCAGAGTCCAGATCGGCAGAGCAAAACTGGAGGATTCTGGGAATTACACATGTGTGGTGGAGAACCCGCTGGGAAAGGACAACTCCACTGGCACTGTTAACGTCCAAAGCAGTGAGTACCCACTCCTAAGCAACAAGTGAAGTGGCACAGATGTACTGGCATTGTTGTTGTTATGATTGTTCTCTTGCCAATTGAGAGATTCAAAGGAGCCATCGCAAACAGGCATGTAACAGCGGTAACACGCATGAAGAACAACTGTCCACACATGTGGTTCTGGCCCGCTAATCGCTGGAACAGTACATTGTACTTGGAGGTGAATGGAATTTAAATGCAGTGTATGGCGTGTTATCTCAGTTTGTCATTCACTGCAGTTTGCTGGCAATATCCCACAAAAGTGCACTGCACGCTGCCTTTGACCGTCACTCGCACACAACAAAAGCGGCAGACTACAAATCTAAATCTAAAACATAGCTGGAAAGAATATGAAAGCTGTAGAAAGTGTCTTCAGAGTGTGTGTGATAGAATCTAACAGGCCTGTTCAGTAGTGGTGTGTGTGCATTGCAGAATTTTGCAAACTGCTGTAGCAGATGAAAGAGTTTTGATAACAGCTGCTTCCATTTGGTGGGGTGGTGAGTTTGTGTTTTATCCAAGCAGTGTGGGTAGTGAGTTTGTGGCTGCTGTGGGTAGCTTGTTGTCTAAGTGCATGGAGCCAGTATAAAAAAAAAGAAAGAAAAAAAAGTTTTAAGCACCTTTACAGAGCAGATACAATTCATGCAGCTCTGCTTCTGCCTCTTTTCAAGAAAAGGACTTGATGTTATCTGCTGCTGGACTGTCAAAGAGCTGTACGGCAG
This sequence comes from Amphiprion ocellaris, assembly GCF_022539595.1. NCBI lineage: Eukaryota > Metazoa > Chordata > Actinopteri > Pomacentridae > Amphiprion > Amphiprion ocellaris. The sequence continues at coordinate 13,084,072 of NC_072779.1, read as the reverse complement.
GTTGTCTGGCACGCAAGAGTCAGAAACTGCTTGATGTGCTTGAGGAAATGCAACCTCCTGCTGGTACGTTGAGTTCACCTGGCTGCTCCATCTAAAGATTGCTGAATAACGGCTCCAGACTTTGATACTGTACAGGCGAGGGGCTGTGATGCTGGTGCCAAAAAAAGTCAGTGCAGATAGAGTTTTTTAATCAAACCTATCGTGCATGACAACGTGTTTTTATTCACGCTAGAGCAGGTGAACCATGCCTGAGTTGACTACTACTACTTTACTTGTTTTAAGTTTAAACAAAGTGGCACTAAGGAGGGTTCTTCATAGTGCACTGCTGTGGAGATATTCTCAGTCTCATTGCTAACCTTGACAGGTGGGTCATTTCTGTAGACATCTTACACCAGTTCAGGTGTTGCTGGTGAGGAAAAGGGAGGGACTGGAGTTTAGCCATCACTCAGTGTCCTTGTATTCACATTCAGGCACAATAATCACTCCCCCTTCTCTCTTTACATTTGTCAAGGCCACCTTTTAGAGCTATTGTTTACAGTTAGCAGACTTAAGCTGCACTGCCTTATTAGAGTAGCAGCTCTTTCCAGATAAAGAAAGGACCCATTGTGTTTGGCATCACGGAGATTCTCAGGGGTTCCAACATGCAAGTTTGATTTCCAGCAAACAATTGCGCAGAAAAGGAGTCATCCATCTTGTATTTAAATAGGGGCTACACATTGCCTCTTTTTCTTTTCTGACATCTTTAAAGCTTCGGTTGAGTTTTATTGCCAGATCGTGTGACTCTGCATCTACAGTCTGCTTGTTATGACACTTGGCTTTATTCCAGTGCAATGATATACTTCCTTTTAACTTATGAGCATGTAATATTTAAAGGGTCAGTGATGTAAGGTTCCGGGGCATGCTGTGCTAACATTTATGCAAGATTAATTTGATGAACGGTAATCACTGAGCAACAATGATGTTTAATGGCAATTAAATAAAATAGGTTAAATCGTGCTCTGTGCCCTGCAAAGGTTGGGGGAATCCCTGGTGGTAGCACCTGTTTGCCTCAGTGTTTAATGAAAGCTTATGAACATGTGGCTGGTGGCCCATGAAACTGTATATGATGATCTTAGCAGGCAAAAGTGCTGGTAATGCAAGAATATCAAAGAAAAAATATAATATTACAAAGCAATGAACAAGGAGGCTGAGGCGCACAGTAGCCACAATGGATAAAACATGACTGAACAATGATACAGTGTTTTCACTTAAACTAAAACATGATATCCCCACATCTGGTGCAAAATATATCTTTGATAAACAGGGTGCCACCTGTTAAAGTACATTTGTCCGTATCTGTGCACGCAGCCTTGAATCTCATACACTTTTTTCTTCTGTGCATGGCTTTGTGTAAATGCATCTCTGTGTGCTCTTTGTGTGGTTATCTGTCAGCACTGTCATTTCCCTAAATCACTCCTGGATATTCCAACAATGGCATCACTGTATGTCCTTTCATATGCGATGATCACTAGATGTCTGTCTTTGTGTGTTTATGTTTGTGTACGTGTGAATGTGTTTGTTCACAGCTCAATAAAAAAGTCCCATTGTGCTACAACAGCATGCCTAGTTCTGTCATGCTTCAGGGAAGAAGGCAAGACGGGGCGAATCAGGGGCGACATGTCCATAGGCAGGGGGAGAGCTTCATTCAAAATAATACGTCATTAAAAGGAATTGGCAGCAAACAGTGCATGTTGCTGCGCTTATCGTGCTGGTGAGAGGCTAAAATCAGCAGATGTTGAGAAGAAAGGCACTCTGCATTTGCAGGGAATATGGCAATCGTCGGCTTTCTCCATCTATGAAACATATTTCACTTAAAAATAAAACATCTGTGTGAACCGAATGCCTGATTTTGATGCAGAGGACATGTAATTCATTCAGACCGAGAGCTGCTTTTCATCCTAAGGTCATAAGAGAAGCAGCAATTGTGTTAAAGGGCTGCAGTGGAGTATGCGTGCCTGCTGCAGTATGTTGCCGAAGCAGCATGTAGCCGCAGTATTATCTGTGTATGTGTGCCTTCTAGGGAGGGGTGCAGATGTAGATGGACAGAGAGAGCAAAGGAAGAAGAGAGCGTGAAAAAAGGGGGGAGAAAAAACCCAAAATGAGGGAATGCATGACAGAAAGCAGACAAAGACATTAGAGTGGAGAGCGAGGAGATACAGCAAGAGGGAAGAGAGGCAGACAGTGAGGCAGAGAGAGAGAAAAGTATGAAGAGGAGGAAGACATGAGCCTGCTGTGTTGCAGAGGAGAGTTTCACACCCATTTTACAATGCAGTTAGTGCTTGCTAGCTCTTTCCAAGGCACCTTCATACTGTATCTGATGTCTACATTCACATTCTAGAGCACTGCTTTTCTCGGCCTGTGTTGTAACACTGACAGTATCTGGCATGCAAGCCTGCTAACACTGCTTGAACCTGCTTTATCGAGGTGAAATCTTTGAGGAAAACACAACGATTAGAAATCAGCTTTCACGCCGACTTGCACAGACACAAAGTGAAATCCTGAGATCGCAGATAATAAATTCAAATCTGTAGCAACTGGGCAGAGAAGCATGATTCTAACCCTCACACTTGGTTCCAGTGAAGCACATGGCTGTGCCTGCCTACTGTCTGTTCTGGGGAACACAGACTTTGGGAAACCGGCACTCAGCTCCACCACATGGTGAACACAGGCCACCACACCCAGCTCAGCGGCTCTCAGCGACTCCTGCACCGTGCCAGTCACTGACCAGGCTCATTGGTGTGAGTTGAAGATAGCTGTTAAATAATATATATGTTAGATTGTGTAGTTATTTTGGTTATTTTTCTTTTATTGTTATGGGTGAGACGGAGAGTGGCTGCGATTTTTTTCGGATTAAATGCAAAAAAAAAAGAAAACATTTTGTGTGCATGTCAGAATAGGCACTTTGAGTTGATATGCACAGCATCAATTAATTACACAAGGAGTGCCAGACAAACCTCTCACGTAACCCTTAGGTGTGATTGAAGAAGAGTTGTCTAAACAATCCTTAAATGAAACAAACAAAAATGATTCTGGTAAGAATCATTGCAACTTGCCATTAAAAGATAAACATATGAGGTATTCTTATTGATAATAAACACAACAACTGGACATTACTCAGCCCAACACATGTCAATATTTGTGCAGCAAGACAAATATATCATCCGTGCAACTCCGAGTTGAGACGTGGAGCAACTTCCTTGAGCCAGTGAGTCTTTTCCTAGTCCATAAGACTTTGCTCCATCTTTTATTGTTTGTGTTTTGCAAACTTGGGCATTGTGACAAAACTCATATCAGCGTACAGCATGTGTGTGACTGTGTGCTTCCTGATGGTTTGAAATATCATATGTCCTGTAAGCAGTCTGTAACAATTGCTGCCTTTTCCAGAGTGGTGTTTTAAGTCTTTTGCCCAACCCCCAGTGCAAAGGGCCAGGGACCATTTGTTGTCCATGTGGTCTGACCTCTACCCTGTAATCAGTCTGGCATGGTGAGACCTGCTGGCCTTCTGCAGAACGGTGTAGTATATCATCGACTGTTTTCTATAAGGCCAGCGTGAAGGAGCAACACTAGTCAAAGTTTGCTTGGCTCCACGTGGCTTCAGATTAAGGCCTCCCATTATCCTACAGGCTGCTGTGTTGTGATAAGCGCTTGTGAGGCAGCCATGTGTCTGCAGGCTGCAGGTCACATCCTTGGGGGGTGCTGTGCACAGCTCCGCTGAGAGAGTGTGTGAGCGTCCAGGAATGTGTTGATGGAAATCGCAGCTGAACATATGATTGCTCCAACCTCAGCAGTCATGCTGAGGCCCACCAGCAACAATTTCGCGCATGTACGCACGCATGCATGCATGCATGCACGCTGCCCCTCTCCTTTCCCAACCACACACACACACACATATACACATGCACAAATGTGCACAAACCTTGTCATGTTTTCTCTCTCTCTATCCTGAAGTCAAACATAGTATTTCTGTCAAAAAAGTATGCTTAACTAACTCAAAGTGCCCTAATAACTTTTGCAACTGAGTGGATGAAAAAACATTTTACATCTGGGCATGTTCAGTTTGTTGAAGCTTTACAAGGTGTGGCGTCCCTATCGCTGCTGACACACACACACACACACACACACACACACACACACACACCCACCATGGCTACTGGTAATTTGTTTCATTACATCTCATACATGCTGCATCTGACTTTAAGTCACTGCAGGAGGATGAATGTAATTTTGTGCTATTTACAATGTAAATCAGCTGCAGAAAATCTATTCAATTTAATACACAAAACTATTTGTTGATGCATTCATTTAGAAAATAAAATCATGATTTTGATTGGTTGTGATTTGACCTAACTTGTGCCAGAAAAGAATTGTTGTTCATCACCAAAAACATCTTTAAACAAAGAGTTCAACATTTTCTATTTCTATGAAAAGTCCTATTTATCCTATTAAAGCTCATTCCCTGTGTTTGCTGAGCATAGATGAGGTCACACAAGTAAAAATAGCAAAACATAAATCAAAGTATATAAAACAACGTTTGATCCATTTGTTAATTTATGATTCAGTAACATTTTCCTTAAAACAGAAGGCCATTATTTTCCAGTTTTTAATTACTGGTAAGTATTACAGAGACATGATTTACACAGATAAATAAACACTGGACCAAAAAAAACCAACTGCTTTCTCAATTTTCTTCCAGTAAGTCTCATATCTGTCCTACGTAAATGAAACATTACGAGTACTACTTTGCACGCAGATAAACAACTTCCTTCGTTCCTTCTATGTCTCTCTTTAGTCCGCATAGTAAAAACAAAACTTACTCATGCCTGCTACGCAAGCGACAAGATAAACTCATCTCTAGTGACGCTGAAGGATGTTAGTTGTGGCCTTGGCTGAATGAGGAGTATCTGTAAGATGATCAATTCTATTGATTGCTGTGGGTAAGCAGCGGCAGCAGCCATGTCTGCAAGAAACGGGTCTGCACATCTGCCAAGTGTTCTGTATTTACTGGCTATTGGAAAACAGCTTGTCAGGTTCTATGGATCAAGCCTCTGTGCTATTAGTTATGCCTGTCTTCAAAATTATGTTGAGTTCAGGGGTCTGGACAGGCATTCGTCCAAGGTGGCCATCTGATTGTGCCAGAATCTCAGGTCTTTTCGGGTGGTTAGTTTGACCACAAAATCATATCCAAGTCCAGCATCTGTAGAGCAAATACACTGTTATAATCTAGCATACACTGTTGCAACAAACAAATAGCTATAAAGAAAGCCATTGTGGTTTTAAAATGCTGCTGAATGTGTGACTTTTCAAATTAACAAAAAATGCAAAATCCTTTTCTTGGCCCTCGGAAGCAAAACAGCAAACTTTGCAAGCCTGCAGTTACCTTCAAAGCTGTTAGCTTGGCACATTATTCATAACAGCCTGGAGGCTAATTTATGAAAGATGTTATCCCAGACATGTGGAAAAAAATATCAGGATCTATATTGCCTCTCTTACAAGAGTCGAAGAAACCTGTTTTATCACTTGAAGTGACACGGCTTGTTCCTCTGTCTGACATTACGTCTTACCTCATGACAGCTTGAGCGTGTCACGAGTTTAGGCCTTGTTTTCTTGAGGCAGTCACCAAACCGTCAATTCACCCACGCTGCACTTTGTTTTTGTTTATTGTTTGGGCATTTCTTCATTAGTGGGCAGCATCTGGTACAGTGGGAAGGATCCACAGTAAATGGAAGAGTTTATGTCATGAGCGGATGAACGCCCACGGCAACCGAAAGCACACATCATGGGCTGGCGCAGCCTCACTGAGCCATCAGGACGTCGCATGTGATGCTATACAGTAAATGGGCTCAGAGTCGACTTACAGCAGTGCAGGACTTGAACCCTTTGAGCATCATCCAAAGGAATTATATATCAAAGGGAAATGATGAATATCAAGAAACCTGATAGGACACTTGAATAGGAATTTCACAGAGATTCTAGCACTAGATAACATCAGCCTGCTATATGCTTATAGCACATGTAAAAAAAAGAGCATGTAAAAATGCTCTTTGGGCATCCAAATGTCCACATTTTCATGAGCGTTTAAGCCCGGGCATGTGTGTGTTGATGATATATGTGATAATTAGGATTAATACTTCATACATTATGCATACCTGAGCAAAATCTCTGCTACAATGACTCAAATCATATCAGTTTTCAGCTGTGTTTATTACTTTTCTTTCACCTTTAACAACCCCAAGTTGATCTGACAGAAGAAAAGAAATGTTTGAGCTCTCTAATATGTTGCTTTTTGACACGACTGTGAATGGCATGAGTTATTGGCTTTTCCGTGTGTGTGCTAATGTGTTAGAGACGAGGCAGCTGGTGAATCATATCATTGTCAGAATCCAAAAAAGAAAAAAAGGGGTAAAATATATTAAATGAAACAACTTATAAAAGTTTCTTCACAGATCTTTAGATTTTTGCTTGCTCGCTTAATTCACTTTAATCCGTCCGATCCAATGCGATAATTGGGCGTCCTCAATCAAAACCTCTGCAAAAACAACTAAGTTATTAAAAATCAAAACACATCTCACTTCGTAGGATATCCAATAATCTCGGGGACAGTTAAGCCGTCAGTGTGAATGAGTGAGGATATTGCTATGTGTGAGGAAGGAAGCAGCTGTTACACTTGAAAAGCTGAGTGATGTGAGCAGGAGGTGACGAGGTTCTGCTGTGTGCAGGGCTTTGTTAACTCTTCCAGGACCCCGGCACAGAACGTATTGGAGACTTAATTTAATAGCATAATAAAAGAATCCCTTTCAGCCCCCCTCAGCTGTCCTGGTGGTCTTTTTTTTCCCCCGATTGTGACCCCAACTGTGGGTGACTGTGCCGGCTGGTTCTGTTTCAGCTTGCCAAAGTCCTAACAAGCGCTGCGCTGTTTGTTAATACTTTCAAAGAGGCAAATTTATTACCCGAAAATTATTCATTGCATCATAAAGCCTTGCTTGCACTGAGTCAGGAATAATTTGCAGTTGTCCAGTGAACAGAGCCAGAATGCTGAAAAAAAAAGGGGTCTCCTGTGAGTAAACTATTGTTCACTTACATCAAACAAAGTCTTTGCTCCTCCCCTTACCTCGCATTTTTCAGAATAGGACATGTCTAATTCTGGGTGTCTTCACACTTTTTTAAAGTTTTTTCTTTGAGCAGGAGGAGAACGTATACTTACCATTCCATTGCTTAAAGCTCAGGAGCGCAGTACTATAGTTTGGTTGCCACAGCTGTCTCTCATCCTCAACCTCCCATTACTCCATCACGCTGCTTCCTTTTGTTGGTGATCACGTCGTGTCTGTTGGAGTGTGTGTGAGCTCTTGTATGAGTAAAGGGCTACAGAGTTGCCGTCAGCATGGGTTGGAGCCATTTCCTCGTAAGTGTGTAGGTGTGAAATGAGGACGGAGCAGGCCTCGCTTTGATACACTCACAGTGAACTCATCCTTTAGTATACAGACGGACGACAGCCGAGCCAAACACCCTTTGCTCCGTTGCCCGTTTTCAGGACATATACAGCACCATGTGGGTGGTGTGTGTGTGTGTGTTTATGTGTGAAGGAGGGCTGCAGCACACACATACAAGCTGCTTTCTGGCTTTCGGGGAACAGCAGAGGGAAAAACCTTTAGTCCTAGCAGCTGGCCACTACCATAGCTGTGAGCACCAGACCCAAATATGGAGTGTGGTATATGTCTTCTGTATCTGGTACAAGGTTATATAGTCTGCTCTTCCTCCGAAGTGAAGGCCAGCTGCTGAAGATGAAGGTCAAGGAGCACATGTGGATAACTCACAGTTTGTCCTTTTAAAGTGAGGAAATTATTTAGATTATTTTTCTGTAATGTATTGCTTAGATTTCTGTCGTTGTAATTGATGATATGTAACTTTCCATAGATGGCCTGTTTTTTTGTTTTTTTTTCCCCTGGTGGCACTCATGGGTCACTAAAACTTTTTTGAACCAGCTGCTCTTGCTGTTTCTGCTGCCCTAGCTTTTATATTCCCTCAGCGATGTATGTTTAATTTAACTGCCTTAAATTGACTGATAACAGTTTTTTAAAGTCTTTCATGCTACTACATAGAATCTGAAGAGTTTCTTCTGCATCTAGCTTCTTGAAAATACATTATTTTGCTTTGGTGTCAGATTACATGCTCGTTTTCACTACTAGCCAGATTCAAACATTCTATTTTATATTTGACTGAACTGCAAAAGTGTAAAAGACCTTCATTTCATTGGCAGATGCTAAAGAAATTTACACTGATCGTGCCACTTGGCCTTCAGGTTCAAATGTGCCACCTTCAAGTTGCAAATCTCTGACCTTTGCACAGCCGTCAGAGCTGCTTCTGTCAGGTGAACCTGGACCAGAGATGTCACCTGGTTTAGTGGCTCTAAAGTGAATGAACATCTGTCCTGCAGGCCTGTTGAGGACTTTCCTTTTTCACCACAATGATTTGACATTTGTGAACATACATCGGCGCTTGAGTAAATTGACAGTGACATTGAAAGGCATCCTCTTGCTCACCTTCTGCTGCTCATCTGTGACTATAGCAGCCATACCTACCAGCTGGAAGAGATTCAAACTCAAGGATGCATTAAACAACGGTTTCTCAAGTCAGAGTGGGAAAATGAAAGCAACAGGCATCCTCACATTGGAAATGCGGACGCAGCGCCGAGTCTGAGCTGCTTCTGAGAAGACGGAGAACAGCCCCGTCTGGAAACGCGCCACGGAAAACACCATGTGTCGCTTTGTTGCCAACTGCACACATACTGGTGCCCGCCAGTGGCCATGCCAGCACCCGTTTCTACACCCGCAGCGCACCGTGCCCTTCCTGTGTGTGCTTCGCTTCCTCGCAGTGCGTGAGCAGCTGTTGTGCAATCGCATACTAGGTTGCTGTTTGATTTCACTTCAGTGCTGAGACGATTGAGGCAGGCAAGACCAGGCATATCAGCTATGTGACTGAAAAATGGTAATAGGAGACAAGAATATAAAAGAAGACACACTGGTTTGTGGCAGTGGCAGTCTTGCAGGAGAGTGGGTGGTAGATTAATGTTCCTGGCAGTCTCCATTTTGTTCATTTCTAAACATTCCTGTTTCATACTGAAGGTGTTTGAATTGTGGATAATTTTCTATTGAGAAAAAAAAAGCTTTAAGTGCACTCTCATTCACAGCGGTTTCTTTCGTTCATTATACCCACAGTAAATAGTAATTTAATTCCTCTTTGGGTGTTTGACATGAAATCTCTCTTGCTCATTTTAAACCCAGCACAAAACGCTGGCAGGCACAGATGCTGGATATTGCCATCGATTGGGTGTGGCTATACTGTATGTGTGGAAGTAGCAAGCTTAGTTTTTGTTGGCTTTGGCAAGCTGAAATATTTTCCAACTTATGCTCCTGTCAACAAACTTTCTTTTCTCTGCCCTCTTCTTCCCCGCATTACTTCTGTATCCATCTCTTTTTCTTTTAAGTCTTTCTTCTCATTTGTTTCTGTTTTTTCTTTCATTCTTTCTTTCATTGCTGCCACATTTGTCTGGACTTGAGCTCCTGTCAAAATATGGCTCTAAATCTGAAAATGGAAACATGCATCATGTACCATTTATTATTTAATTAACAAAAAAAGTATAAATCTTCCATAAATCTAAAAGCTGAAGCGTACATGTAACAGATCCTTCTTGCAGCATTTGTCTTGCTTTGTTACTGATGCAATTAGTCTCCGGCGCCACTTTCTATAGAACCGTAATACCGCTATTCAGTACCTCTTATTGTATAAACGGCTAAACCCAGCAAATAAGGTGTTTTTTCCCTTTTTCTGTCATGCATGCATTATCTTAAACCTCACTGCACAGCCTCTTTCACCACATCAGACCCAGCTGTCATCGACTTTATACTGAACCAAAACCGCACTTCCCAATTTGGTCTTTTGTGCTTCTTCTTATCTGTTTGTCTTATTTATTCATTCCATCAAGAATAGACAGAGTCTTTGCAGAATGGCATAAAGGGACATAATGCCGTGCATACAAAGTGTAGCAAGAATGCTTGCAATATGAACTGGCCTTTAGTATTGTGATAAAAGATCTTGGTCCCAGCTGTAACAGGAGACATGTCAGACATTCCCAGCCAAGAGTCGAGGAGGTGAGGAGAGGAGAGGAGGGGAGGAGAGGAGAGGAGGGGAGGGGAGGAGGAGAGGAGGGGGAGCACTCAGAGCTTTTGTTTTTTCCTTGTACATAAAACTGACTTGTGGAAAAGCATGTCTGGGTGGCAGAGCTATTACAGATACCACCCTCTTTATGTGTCTGTTGAAGGGACTGTACTTAAGATATTTATCACTTTCCTTTCTGATTTTTACGGCCTGACTTGAATGTTTCTCCTTCTTTGAGCTGCGATGAAGATTTACATGATCTGTCACCCCTGTGTGGTATGATGCCACGTATCGACTCAGCTCTTCGTTTTAGTTTATTTACATCGGTTGCACAATTTGTTGCTGGGTGAGAGTTTTAGTTTTTGAGCCGTCACGTCCCTTGACTGCGTCTACCTTTGCTTCACTGCAGGAACGCTGTCAGAGATGAATGTCTGAATGAATGTCTGCACACTGCTCTCACTCAACGACACGCATCCAAATAGGCTACATAATTTATACTTTTTATCCTGATAATGCTGCTTTTAAGAGTGAAAACAAAAAAAGCCGTAACAAATTCCAGATGGATCTGGTCCACCAGTGGTTGGATAACTGCCTTGGCGTTCTCCCTGCACAGCATCAGATTCTGTCTTGTGTGTTTTGAGATGCCTTTCAGTTCAATTGCATTGCAGAAGTGAAAAAGATTAAGCTGAGCTGAAGTAAATTATCAACATTTGTCATAAATTAGGGGGACATAAATCTGCACCGTAGACAGGCCAATTGAAAATGTATTTCATTACACAATTCAGTGTTTGGGGCTGGGTTGTGAGGTGCAGCACAGGGCTCGGATTCAGCATGAGCACTGTTCTGTTTGCTGCATATGCACAGGGTGCCTCAAGAGGAAAAAAACTGTGCAAAAGGGACCTCTCTTTTCATTTTTACGATTTTCCTAGAATCCTTTGGAGAGCGTGGAAAGACAGGCATGTTTATGAAGGTTTCCAGATGGTCCTGCTTGCACCCCCAGCTTTTCTTTTCAGTTCTTGGGCCATGAAGGATTAATCAAAGTCAGTGGCAAGGGCTGATGGCTAAACACTGTGGCTCTCACTAACCCAGAGGAAACCTCTCTTCAACTTCCTTCAACTCAGATTCAGCCCCTGGGCTACAGCGCCGAGGAAAGTCGAAACCCAAGGTTAAAAAACCAAGCAAACTTAACAAAACCTTGGCTACATAAGTGCAGATAAACAAACTCCGTCCCCGATCTCAGCTGATCTTCTCTTTGGGTTAAAAGGATTTGTCTCCAACTTTCAGCTGGGAGTCAATGGTAGCGAATGCACCTGAACTCTGGTTCCAGTTGTGAGATGGGGGGATTGTACAGCATGACTAGAGACAGACAGCACCACATGGCAAGACAGACCAAAAAAAGTGGACCAGAACAAATTGATGGAAGTTGAGTCATTTAGACTTAGGTATTTATGGATTCGCTGTAACATGTAAAGATTTTAATTAATGAGACTTTTTTCTTGAGTCATTATGACTCAAATCTGTTCCTAGTGACTCAATGCATTGTCACCATAATGCAGGATAAGTACAAAGGATTTCAGGTTGCTATGATCAGATTAAGGTCTTTCTTTCAGCAACCATTTATAGCCTCACCATTACTGTCTTTTCTCTTGGGAATAGCGGCAGATGAAAGTGCTGTCTCTGGAAAAGAGGATGACAACCAGTAAAAACTACAAGTTAGGACAAAACTGTTCTAAATTAGACAAAGCTATTTTTGTTAATAATGCTGCCCTGCTGTTGTCCTTACTTGAATTATCACTTCAGACACTATGTAGAGAAAACAGTCCTTCAGCTGACAGGTCTAATGCAAGCAGGTGGAACCGAGGAGACCTCAGTGACCAAATATGTGTCTTTAATTAGATTGTTTGAATAACACTGTCATTTTCAGGAAGTTTGTCGCAAGCACCAAAACCAACTTATCTTCCTGAAACAAAATATCTTTATTGGACACATGTGAGAACAGCGCCACAGCAACCCAGTGGAACAGCTGCTCTACATGGCAGCGATGAACACGTACAGCATTCACGACACATGCTATTATACCAACTGTCAACAGACATCGCTGTGGTCTGTTCACAGCAGCCTCACTGGGAGATTAGAAGTGACTTCACCTTGGATCTAACTTTTTTATTCAGTACTGATCACATACACACAGTAATTGCCATCACTTGCTGTATATTTTTACACAATCTTGTGAGGAGAATTTAGTTCACGAAGACAGAATCCTCTTCAGATGACCGATGTCAATTAATTAGTCAAATATAGATGGTAACAGACATACAGGTCTCCTCAACATAAATCAAGCGTTAAACTGAGTTATCTTAAAGTCGGCAGTCAAACCTGTCGAATGTATTGAAAATTAAAGGGTAGCTATTTTACGTCCACATGGATATTCAGGGCCCATGGATATTAAAAAAAAAGAGAAATATTGTATACAGCAAATTGAAACAATATCTGCTGCTGTTAAATTGATGCAACACAACTGAAAGAATGCCATTCATGGAAGTGCAGGGAGTTGTCTTCTATTTATTTGCAAACCAAATGTATGCTACCTTCTAAACCTCGTACTACAGTAGCACACATATTTATATCTTTTTTGAATCTACGTCATAACTGAGATGCTCCTCTGTGGTTTAAATGTGTATCTTTAACCACGCCAATAAATTTTTAGGCCTTGTCATACGTTTTAATCTCAAGTAAACATGTAGTGCCTCCTGAGTAAACACTTTATTGGCTGAACCAGATCACCTCGAAAAGAAAACACCGTTCTTGTTTCGTCACTGCAACAGGCTCTTCATGTACCTGTCCTTGTATGGCTTCCCAGTAAGTGATATGACTGCTACCTGCGATGTGCAACATTTGTGTGGTTGGTTTTGTCATTTTTCTGATGTTCCAGTTTGTCATGTTAAAGTACACTCAGGCAAAGCCATCGGTTTGACTCGAGCCTTTTTTACATCAAAAAATCAAGGGGGGAGAACAGCAGGAGAAAACATTTATGTTTCAACATACAAGCATTCACCCGTGCTTAAAACATGCAGATATCACTGAACGCTTTTCCAGTTTACTGCACAAAAACGTTGCTTCTGAATAAGGATTTTGCAATGGTAGGTAGCACATTGGAAAAAAGTTACGTCCTGGAGGAACATTTCCATTTGATATGCCCAACCACTGGAGGACCCTCCGCACAACTCAAAGGTTTTATTAGTTTGAAGTGATTTCTTCACCACATGGAAATAAAATCCTCATAAACGGCACAATACAGTTCTGTAAGCTAAAACTCACATTTATATATGCTTCTTTTTTTACGTTTTGTTTTTTGTGTGCGCTTTATGGTGAAACTTAGTTCCTCACTGGAATATTGAATACGGTTTGAGAATTATTTTGGATTTGAGTACAAGTGAATAAAATTAAGTAATTTAAAAACACACTCATGTTGCATTTTGTTATTGTATTTATCATGAGGATGTGGGCATTCAGCCTGACACTAGCGCTGGCTGCAGATGTAAAGCTAGATGAGAAGCAGTAACAGACTCTTGCAGAAAGTCAGTGGCATCTCAGGGTCCTGCTTTTTTACTGCTGCTCAGCAGGTTTTTACATACCTTTTGTCAAGTTTTACAAGATTATTATAAAACCTGAAGTGGGTGCATATGTATGATTTATGGATGCTCTGTGCATCAGTTTCTTTGCAGTTTCCTGGTGTTTGCCTCCAGCAGTTTAAATCAAAGTTTAACTTGACATAATAATTTGAAACATTGAACTTCTTCATGGTGATTGTTCCAAGTGCCTTTCAAGTCAAAATGTGAAGAAGATTTTTTCCTATATGAGCCAGACTCCAGCCACAACAGTAATGAATATGACCAGTATTTGATTTAGGGAGCTGTCTTTACTCTGCAGATTTATTGTCTCCATGCTGTCAAGTCTGGTAATTTAATTACATGCTTCTGTTTATAATTAAGGATTTCTAATCCTTCTGTTCAAGCTGAACTGAAACTGGAACTTTCCTTCAGTTGCTGTGTTACGACAGAGTGTCTGATATGGAGGAGTAACTGGAGGACACAAGGGAAAGAAGGGAGGACGGCAGAGAAAAGGAGGAGAAAACTGGGACACTGACTGTGCAGTGTCATAGACTGGATGTCAGTTGATGACTGCAGGCCAATAAATGTTCCCAAATGGATTGTTTTTGTTAGTATTGGGATATACGCCATCTCTGAAGCAACTGAAAGCAGCAGCACTTGCTTTAATGCTTGTAAGTTGTTAGAAACCAAAAACAAAAACTTTATTAACTAAGCTTGTGTTTTAAAAAGTTTAGGGTTCGTCGATACTCCTGTAACATGATTTAGATCTTTAATAACCTGTGCTCATTTATCAAAATTAGAAGAAAAACATTACCTTTATCAGCTGTGGTATTTAGCAGATGTAGTTATCAAGAGTAAAATACGGTAGAAGCTTTTCTACAAGACCCTTCAATCATTATGTATTTCTTTGAAAGGCTATGGACTCTTTTCAGAGATGCCAGTTGAGAAGATTCACAAATTAATGTGCACAGATATTTTTTTTAAAGAAGTGTACTGTCAGAGTATGAGACTTTCTTCAGAGTCCATTAAATTCTCCAGAGAAGGTTTTTATTTTTTACTGTATTGAGGGTAAAATAAGGTCCAAAGGAATGTGTTGCTGCTCCTATTTGAAGCTCTTGAATACAGGCAGGTGGTGTTTGTTGTATAGGCAAATGAACCTTGGCTGAGGGGAGATGTGTGGGCTCCAGCTTTCAGCTGGAAGGCAACACAAAACAAGCCACGGTGCTACAGATGTTTGGGTCAAAAAAGTTCTTCAAAAACTGCAGCTTCATGCTCCAAAAAAGGATTTTAATATGTCCTTTTTTTTAGTTAGCCTAAATTGGTCAGATCCTGACTTTGCACATTTGATGAGTACAGCTGAGAAAGTATCACTACAAATGCATTTTAAAATGTGTTTGTCAATGCTATTAATGTTAAACCTTGGCCACTGAATCTTCAGAAAACAAAATGTCACTTTAAACCCCGACGCCATGCAAATCTGTCCATGCAGTTGGTGGCCTGCTGAATATTTATTGTATTGCAGAAATGTTGAAATAGAGTAGATATAGTTATAAAAGGGATTTGAGAACATAAAATAGAAAAAAGTAAGTTGTGGTCAATTAGTATTTATTTGGAGTTCAAAGAGCTTAAGCATTAGGTCATGTAGCAGCCTTCTAATGACAGCAGTGTTGTTATGAGATTTTGTGGTGAGCTAATTTGGAGCATTAATAAGCTAAACTAAGTCCCTGAAAAGTGTTTTTTCTTTCTTTTTTTTTTCTTGGATGAGAATTCTGTGAAGGAGGAAAGAAAAAGAGAGCACGGTGAAACAGATTTGGCATGACCAGTAGCCAAATAAACTTTGACAGCAGAACTTGTCCACGGTTCAAATATCAGCCTTGATCCTTTCTGTGTGAAGTTTACATGTTCTCCGTCTCCCTGTGTGGGTTTCTCTCCGGGTCGTCTGTTTTCCACCCACAGTCCACCCACATGTAAGCCAGGTGGACTGGAGATTATGTGCGAGTGTGATTGTCGGTGTGTCGGCCCGCCCTGCGGAGGACTGATGATCTGTCCAGGACTTTCCCCTCCCTTCCACCGATGCATTCTGGGACAGGCTGCTGCCCTATATAGACATCTATGCAGCCTGTTTTGCCGCCTTTTGTTTTGCCTGTTTAACAGTTGAAGTCTGCACAAGGTTTCTATTTTGAGCGTAGGAGGTTTTTACAATGTTTTCAGGTTCTCCCTTCCTGACAGCTTTGTCTGATCTTTTTATGAGCTGTTTTACACGCCAGCACTCCGAGCTAGAGGTCAGGTGACAATGAAGTAGTTCTGATTAACTGGTAAAGCTGGAAACACTTTTTGGATAATTTGGAGGTGATGGTGGACAACATTTGAGGGAACAGATTACATGATGGGTTGCAAATTAAACAGAAAACATAACCCTTTTTAAAATTCTAACAATGACTTGTCAGTTCTAAATCACATCTCATCTCATCATTTGAATTAATTGCAGATTTATGTCTTCTTGGATGGATGTTTGTTCTAGTAAACCTCTATTGTATGTCCACAAGAGCTGTGTTTAAGTTGAAAAGTACTGGCAGAGTGATGACATCCCATTTTAAGAGTAAATTATTTTTAAGAAAACATAAACCATTTGTAGTTTTTTGTCTAACATTGTGTTTGGACTTGACAAACTGCTGACTTGTTCATGTTCTTCTCAGACTCACACTGGCGAGTGAAGCTCAGACTGATGTCATCTGTTTGCTTTGGTATGCTAACTAGCAGGGGAATTAACCTCTGTTGTTTTAGCCAGACCAGAAGTGTGCTTCTGACCAAAACAGCACGCTTCCCCAAGTAGAGGACAGAGATACTCTATAACTATTAGAACAAATGGGAGTTGTGAAAACTTGTTGTGCTGGCAAACGGCCTCTTATAAGTAAGAGCCAGCAGTTTCTTGTCACAGAGTTCATGACGGGATTTTCAGGTTGCTGAAGCTAACGTGTCATTGTTGTAAAGATTCTTCCTGTTGCAAAAGTTTCACCACCAGCAAACTGCAGCTTCTGACAGCAGGTACACAGTTACGATCACGTGTCAACATCTGACATGTGAAGCTCACTCCTCCCTGCTCAAGCCCAATCCTGCCACGGTGCCGCTCTCTCAGCACTCCTCTTCCTTCAAACGTCCCTATTTTCGTTCTGATAAGCAGACTTCATCCCAAACATATTATATCTATTCAGTCTGGGGGATTAAGTGCAGATACATGACATTTTGGGCCATTCCAAGGACCTGAGTCAACGCATAAACAACTCCTACGCTATGTCAGGGAAATATTTATCTTTGCTCGTAGAACTTCTTCAGATAGTGTCAACACTGCTTAGAGACACAATTACATTTGTGGATGGAAAACTAAGAGTCCTTGTGGAAATACAAGTGTATAATATGAGTAAAGCTTACAGAGAAAGTATTATACTGATAGAAATGACGAGCAAGTTCACATTAAATAAAAAGCTATCACAATTTATTATGGTGTTTCCTCATTTAGGTTTTAAATCATCTTTTGCTGGTGTTAATGCTTTTTTTTTTCTCTGTGTTTTTTCAGTAACCACAACGCTATCTCCAGGCTCAGGCCACGCCAGAAGATGCAACGACACAGAGAAGGCCTACTGTGTGAATGGCGGCGACTGTTACTTCATCGATGGTATAAATCAGCTTTCCTGCAAGTAAGTTATCCTCTCTGTTTTTAGATTCTTCTTCTAAAACAAACGGCATTTTCAACCTTCATTCCTTGTGAGATGCTTCATCCCACAGTCTAGATTAAAAGTCTCCTTTAATATAGCAATGTTCCTCAACTGCGATTTTTTTATCTTGCTGTTTGTTTTCACGATATGGCTTGATCCCCCCCCTTCTTCTTTCTTTCAGCAGCCGCAGCAGCAGCAACACATCACAGGAAAATGCTGCCAGTTTGCCTAACTACCCACCTGTTGTGTATTTTAACACTAATAATGGAGCGAGGCGGTGGTGTGCGCTCATCCTTTTAAGTCGTGTTTAGTGTACAGGAGGGCTGCACATTAAAAGCCTTTTCAAAATGTCATGAGTCACTGGTTTAGTAGTGAGCAAATATTTATGCCTGTTAGAGGCCCCCAATGAGGTAAATAGAACCATTGCTTACATTTGGCAGAGGGGATCAAGACCTGTGTGTAAAGTGCGCTGGAGGAACCATGTATCTCTGCTTTTCAGGAAGAAAACAGGTTGACATTAGCACAGAAACAACCTCTTTTTTATCCTTTGGCATTTACATTTTAGTTTGTGTTAAACTTAAGGTCAAGAGACATTATTTAGGATGATAAGAAGTTTGCATAAACAGGTGCTCTTCTTTGTTGTTTTTTTCCCTGTTTTTCAAAGACTAACAGGTTTTTATACTTGAAGACGGCGCATTTTGTTAAGTAACTCAATTTGTTGATCATCAGGAAAGTAAAACACAAGCAAAAGTGCAAAATGTTGGCTGGATTCAACTTAATAAATGTGAATTCTGACAGTTTTTTGTCATTTTAAACTAAATCTCTTTGAGTTTTGGACTGTAGTTCAGATAAAACATGACATATAAAACTGTAATTGACAGTTTTTTTTAGCATTTTCTGACATTATATAAATCTCAAGATTTACCAGTACATTTAGAAAACTATCATTTGATTAAATGGTAATAAAAACAACCATTACTCGTATAAGTTCTAACTAAAGCAACCTAATAGTTTACTTACAACACAAAATACATGTATGCACGTTATTCCCTGTCATGGTTGTCAGATATGATCTAGCAGGCTCAGTTGGACCGTATGTCTACATAACATAAGTCCTCTGGCTGGTTTGATATAGAGGCTTCTGTGCCCAGTTGGCCAAAGAAAGAACGCTCAACAAGCGACGAGGACATGGCTGCAACAGCCGTTCAATACGCTGTGTACAAATTGGAGGCAGCAATAACTCAATTGCTGCAGCTAATTCACTCACGGCCGGGGCATGGGTCCAGAAAAGTTGGATAATGCAGTGAAGGCCTGCAGGGATTTGTTGCCCCACAGCCATCTCATTCAATATAGGCCAGGCTTCAGTGGGTATTACTCACCGGCTAAACAAGTCCTGCAGACAGCTAGGCCCACTTTCATGTCCAGCTCCCTCACTTTGAGGTATAAACTTTGTTTTAGGGAGAGGTAAGGGTAATAAATGACCTGAAGTAAGTAACTTACTATATTTTATTTGAGGGTCTCCTGCTCATAAATACTTTTAAAGATAGAATTTAGCATATTGGTCAAAAAAAAAAAGCATACAGACAGTAGAAATTTGTTCAAATCTGTTGTCATTTTAAAATAAAAACATGAATGAAGATGTGTTTTTTCAAGCAAAATGTAAAATTATTGTACTTATTTTAATAGATTGACACAAGAAAAAAAACCAAATGAGCTAAAACTTTAGTTGTATCTTACATCTCACATACTGAAGTCACGTTTTGAAGAACCTCTTTACAGTTTCCTAATGTGACACAACTGCCTCATTTTACCTGACTATGGGTTCAAAACTCAAAGACATACAATTTACAGCAGCTAATCCTCACTTTCGAACAATTAGGAACATGCTGAACATGCAAAGTTTTTTCTTGCTTTGCTTCAGATGAGTTTTTCTGCCATATGACAAAATGATTAATTCGTAGATTGTTTAAGTTCTATAAAGGTTAAGAAAAGTGCATTAGTAGTCTTTAATGAACTGAAAAAAGAAAAATAATGTCTTTCTGAAACAGGACCAAAGCAGAATTATCACTTCTCTCTGGGACTTATGGGAAGTTAAACAGTTGTGGAAATCTATTGCATATACAGTTCAATATGTTCAAGAACACACCCAGCCTCACAACACATGGTAAAATGCTTTTTTCCTCCTAAATGGCACATGTTTATTTCATACACCACTGTGGATCTATGCAAGCTCTTCTGATTTTTAAATTATGTGGTGACAGTTTATTTCTTTCATCTTCCAGCCAAGTTTCCTTGGTCTAGGTGGTGCTATCCCCCTGTTAAACACCATCACTCAGGATGAGTAATTTAATGCTGAATGTTATGGTGCTCCTGGGAGGCGTTGTGTGAGACTAGTAAATCACCAGCAATGACCTTTGTTGGATTGGTGGTCTAGCTGTGGCTGCGACTGGAATGTCGGTGGCCCTCAAAGACCAACTGCTCATCCGAATGGGATTATAATGAGGAAATATGTTCAGGCTCAGCACACTTGATGGTGATGATAATCTGTCCTTAGTTACGAAAATCTAAATCTACTCATAAAAAACCTCAGTCTTGACATAAATTTATGTTTCACAGCCCAAGTAAACAAGCTGTCCAGTCATGTTTGCCCACTGAGAAACATCTACATGTTCATTTTTTTTTCTTCTCCAGCTGCAAGCAGAGTTTTGGGAATTTATTTATTTCTTCCTGATTTGACTACTTTGCCTCACTCTAATGTGGTATTGATTATAAAACTATCACATTTGCAGACTATAAACACCTACCAGGATTCCAACAGCCTCCTAGAGAGAAGCCATTTTACCCAGTTTTCTGCTTCACTGCACAAGATACTTGGATTGATTCATTGATCACATATAAAGCGATTCATGGTTTCTCCCCAGCCACATTCCACATGTGTTGTTTTTCTGCATGTACTCATGAACGACACAAAAAGACAGGAACTATCGGAGCCCCCAAAGTCTATATATTACCTTTTATAACATCATTTAAACACTGTTTTGCCGTAAACTTGCCTTTTATTGACTTTGTTTTATTATTATTATGCAGTATATCATTTAATTTTTTGTCCTCCCTCCCTTCGTCTTCTTTTATTATCCTTTTGTAATATACTGTGGATCACTTTTGGTTGCGTTTTTTTATTGTTCCTCTTGTTTTCTTTTGTTGATCTGCATGCAGTATATTTGACGTGTGACGCTGTGCAGCAATATGTGCCGGGGGATTTGAGTCCATGAAATTTACAATGCACCTCACTTTCTGTGTTTTCCTTTTCATAACACTTGTCTGCTCCTTCCCAGATGTCCGGACGGATACTTCGGACCACGATGCTTACAGACCGAGCCGCTGCGGTTGTACATGCCCAATCCTTTCAAAAGTATGTTCACTTGATAAGAGCAGCTGAGAACAGAGACACAGTTGTCACTGGATTGCCTCTGTGGACTCCTGCTGCCTCCCCCAGTTCTCTACCTCCTCTTTCTCCTCCTCTTTCTCCTTCTCAGGTCAACACGCAATGAGCTGTGCACTACACCACGTTCACGGTGGTGTCATCCATGGGAACACTCTGCTTCTGCTGTCTGTAGTTGTGCTGTTGTTCTAATTCTGTGTCTCTCTGCCTCTCTCTCTCTCTCTCTCTCCCACCCTCCCTCCCTCCTCTCTCACTTTTTCTTACGCATACTCTCCTTTTCACTCCACCCTTTGCCCTCTCTCCCTCTGTTTTCTCTCTTTCTCTCACTCACCCACCACCCTCCTCCTCCTCCTCCTCCTCCTCCCTCTCTTTCTGTGGCTTTGTTTCTCCCCATCAGGTGTCCAAATGACTTTACTGGTGATCGCTGTCAAACCTACGTTATGGCCAGTTTCTACCGTATGTCAATTTCCTCTTCTGTCACTCTGTCAGACTGTCTTTGTGACATGCGTGCATGCTGGGTGTAGAGAGACTGCATTCATTTCCTGTTATTACCTAATAGTTGTGTCTGTGTCTCCTCTGATGACTCATTCACAAGCTGGCATAGATTAGCAGAGTCTGTTACTGTGTTTTGTCAGCATGTGCATATTGTGTGCCCTTTAACTTGCAGTGCGTCGCATGTGCGTTCTCAGAGCAGGAGCTCATAGCTAATCTGAGAGCAACAGGTCCAGCTCTGTGTTTGGATGCTTTGTGCAACTTGATTTGCACATAGTTAGCTGCATGCAACCACACAGTCTAATGGCAAAATAATTACTAAAACAAAATGTTAAGCTCGCTCACTAATCATGTCTGCAATCGGCTGCAGACGTGCAAGCATGCATGATCCTACTAGAGGTGATCAGTGGATGGAAAGCCAGGCCTGACCAATTAGAATGAACTAATAGGCATGGCAGAAGATTGAATCTGTTAGGTGCACTGGCTTAACTGACAATGACATGTTTGTTCAGAGTCAAAATTCAAAGGAATCTAATCAGCTTAACCTCAACGCCGAAGTGTCTCTTGTTTTTAATAGAGGCTTTTATTATACATTCCACACAAGACATTAAATGTAGAATTTCAGTCTGTACAGTTGATGAAACATGAGGCAACATGACAACTGTTTACTTATTCGTTCCAATTTGATTTGATCTTGGAGATAATCCAAAATTTCTCAAAGATCCAGTCATTTACAGCAAACATTTTAATAGTTGTTGTTCCTCTTTTCATAGATTGCAGTTGCTTTAATTAGAACATTCACTTGCAGGCTTAAATAAAAACTACCATTTGCTCCACTTTCTTGCTGCTTGCTAACTTGCCGAAGACTTCGATCACAGCCAGTCTGTACAACACACTGAACATTGTTAGGTGCACACCAGGGCATTTAGGAAATTGCAGCTTGTTGCAAACGCACACTGCTTCAGAAGAAGCGACAAAATGGTGCTCTCACAGCAGATGTCCTCAGCGTAGAGTTCACACACTATACAAGAGTGCTATGTCAAACAGCTTTGCTAGCCTGGGGTAAGAGAAGTCAAGCCTGCACCATTCCACACGGCAACATCAGCAAACACATCCATCAACTGCAGAATTATCCTCAGATTAGAGGAAGTTTTGTGGAGGGCTATGGTTTGATAGATCTTACCCTTAAGGTCTTTTGCTTTAAAAACTACCCACATGGTCTGGAGTCATGCATCTGCAGACAAGCAGCTCGTTAATGCAGTCTTCATTGGTTTCATGTCACTGACACTTGTTGGTCGATTACTTTTACTGAAAGTACTGATTAATTTGGCATTAATGAAACATAAACAACAGAACTCATGTAGCTAGACTTTAGTGTAAATAAAAGATAAAACCCTGTATATACAAGGTTAATAGCAGTGTATAATAACAATATAGAATTAAATACAAAGTCTGTAATTTATGTTGGGTAATAGCAAAGCATCTCCTTTTATCTTGCTGCATATTTGTCAGTGTCATGTCTTTGCAAGCCCATATGGTTGCAATTTAATGAAACATCGCATTTAGAAAATAACAAACTGCATCTCCTTTTGGAGCTGCCTTCTGCTGCCTACAGAGTCTCATCCCTGCAGTCAGACTTGTAGAGCTTCACACATGCTGTTTGTTGTATGTTGGCACAGAGAAGAATGTAAAAAAGCCCCGTTCTTAACTACAAGTAATTTCATCTCACATTAAGTCGTAATGCGCTGTGCTGAAATTACTTGTTTTTTTGGCAGAGCAGACAGTGGTGTGTGGGAGCTCTTTTTCCTCCGCTCACTCACTTTTCCTGCATTCTGTTTAACGTCAGTGCAGCTGTGCATCTGCATCAATGTTCTCATCCGAGCTACACAAACACCGAGCGGCCTTTGATTATCGGAGTTTGCATGCTTTTAAGTTCAAGTGATAATTTGTAGGCTTAAGCGGAGACAGATTTAAAAAGCAGAGTGAAAACATTGCGATTTAATAAGACTAATGTTAAGACAATATGCAATCCTACTTGTTAACACATACGCCACATAAAAATGAAAAATAACTGCCCTCTGTGCATGATAACACTAGCACAGAAAGAACATTGCGTTTTAGACGCTATGTTCAATTAAGGGGAATAAATCAAGATTTGAAGACTAGGCCCCTGTGCGCACACACACACACACACACACACACACACACACACACACACATCCGTTCCACACTTAAAGACCCGCCTCCTGGAGGGGCGCCTCCCATCCCCACGAGATACAGACAAGAAGGAGGATGGCTTCTGCTCCTCAGCCATAAGGGCTTGGATTAATAAGAGCATGTTTTCATAAGAACAGCTGGGACTTGCCTTAGCCCAAGCAAAGCAAGCGAGTTGCTAGAGATATGGACTCAGTTAGTTGGTACAACCTCCCTGTGGCCTCAGTCTGCCATATAATATAAAGTCCAGCCATAATTCTTCTTATTCAGCGTGATTATCCCAAAACAGTGCAGATACACTCCTTTTTACTTGCCTGTTCATGTGATGGGTGTGTCAGGGAACCGACAGTGTAGCATTTTTAGAAAGCAGAAAACTGAAAGCACAGGTAATCTCTGCAGGTGACGCATATTTTCCCCATGCGGTAGTAATGAGAGTTGCTATGCGCCTAATATCCTATTCCCATTAGGAGACTTTGTTTGGTTATGTAATGAAATAAGACTTTCTGAAAACCTGAAAGCAACAAAAACATCATGCTGAGACAATCCTCACCAGAGGAGCTCCCATTAGTTTATTCAGAGTGTATTAGCCATAGAAATCAACATGAAATTACATTTCAGAGCATTGTAGCTGTGTAGTCATGTACGTAACTGCAATGTATGGAGGCTTTGTGTGGTTTTGTGCAGTGCGGTTTGACGTGTGTGTTGCATGTTGGTGTCTTGTCTTAGATGTTACTGACCATGTTGTTTCGACAGTTACTGACAAGTGTTTGTTGTCTCAGTTGCTGTGGTGCCAACTTGTGTTTACTCCACTTTATGTTAGAAGGTGCCACTCTCTTAATCTGGTCTTTGTTTTTTCTTTCTTCCACCTCTCAACCCTCTGCAATGGCAGAGCATCTTGGGATTGAATTTATGGGTATGGAACAATCCATTTTGATTCTCAGTCCTAGCATAGCTACTGCCATGTCCGTCATTTTGACATGCTCCTGTCCCGCCTGTGTTGTGAACTGTAAATCATATTGGCCCTCGATTAACCAATCAACCTCTCTAGTAATCATACCGTAACTTATTAGAATGACAAACTCTCGAGTCGATGCAACTGATCCTCCATCAAACATCATTAACATGGATGTAATCGCCTCCACCTCCATACGTGTGCAATGGAAAAGTACCATTAACTGAAGTTTCCGTCTCACTCATGATAGAATATTTTCCCATTTGGGCTTTGGTTCCTCATTCCATCTATAACAAGCATGATGTGTCATGTTTGAAGCTGCCAGATGTCTTTCCTTAGTATCCAGTTCTATCTTCCCAACCCCGCTGGTCTCTTTTTCTTTGATATGCCATCTCTTTCTTTTTCTTTATGTGTGATCTTGTCCATGCTTCTTACATCACCCCGTCGTTAGCGTAACTGACATGTAACTTAGAACTATAAAATACAATGTCTGTGTTGCTGGTTAGAATAATCCTTTAAGGAGTAAATGCTGCGATGTGAGCATGTAATGCTAATTTTAGAACCTACTGTTTTTTTTCTTCGGTCTGCCACTATTTCCATCTTCTTTGATTGTTAGCTCTTGTTTTCTGCTACCTTTTTCAGAAAAAAGCAGTGTGGTGGTTGAGAGTATAGAATACAGATTATACATATACATTCATCTACTGGGCCATGAACAGTGCATTCATATACCAACATCATTATCATTTCCTCTGTTGTTGGTAGATAACAAACAGTATTGGTGAAATATCACCCAGTATGCTGCTAAAAATAAACTGACTTCAGTGATTTATTTATGGTGTCAGAAGCTTGACACAAATTGGTATGCTGATATAAAATGGCTGCTGGTGAATGAAAGGAGGAAAGCTTAGATGGAAGGAGTTGTACAAATTCAATTCATTTTTATTACATTATTTATCAGGGAACACACTACCTCTTTGCTCCATCGTTTTCCTCAGCAGAAAAAACACAAAGCATCTACTTCTACCTCACACAGGCTCTTCTCTGGAAAAGGAAAAGCATCAATCATATTTCATATTAATGATACTTCATTTCAAAATTCATTTGTTTTGTACATTATTGTAAGATCTTATCATTGTATTTACTGAATACCTGAGTAGGTGAACACTTCTACAAGTAAATAGGATTGTTGGTCACTTAACAAAATGGAATAATTAGAACATTTAGCATTTCCAATTCCAATGTAATACAACACTGCACAAAATGCAGGTTTTGGTCATTAAATAAAGGTCAGAACCACCACAGATTCATATAAAATTTGAAATAGTTTAATTTTGTAAATCAATGCAATCATTTAATAGATAAGTCAACTATTGCTGAGTCTCTACCCCCACCTACGCCGCCTTACTGCAGCGCAGGGAGCAACAGCTGTTGTATTAGTGAATATGTGAGAGGAGAGATTTAAGTGTGAATTGTCAGGGGAAGGAGGATGAAGCTTCATACTGCTCAGGATTTAGTCAAAAAAAAAAAAAAAAAGGCGTGTAGATGTAGAGTGGAAAAGTTGGAACCATAACCACCTTGAAGAAGCTAATTTTTCTTTGCTGTCATCTCTCTGTGTTGCGTGTGTGGGTGCGTCTGTGTATTTGTGGGTGTGATGTTGACAGAGGCAGAGGAACTCTACCAGAAAAGAGTCCTGACAATCACGGGTATTTGTGTGGCTCTGTTGGTGGTGGGCATCGTGTGTGTGGTTGCCTACTGCAAAACCAAGTAAGTCCCGCTGTTAAATGGATCAGCTCATTATTTTTGGACATGTCGTCACATGTAACCATTTTACCCCCTGTGTTAAAAAATGATTAGTGTGCACTCAAGCTGCTGGTGTACTCTTTGCCTGTAACATGCATTAGACAGACTGCTGTGTTTACTGTCTTAAAATGTAGTCTTTGTATATATCATTAGACATGTTTACATAATTAATGTGGGTACTACATTTAGTAAAAAGGCCTAATGTTAAGTGATAAACAAAAGATTGAAAAAAAAAAATGACCTAGATTTGCTCAACAGGAAACAAAGAAAGAAGATGCACAATCATCTGCGACAAAACATGTGTCCAGAACATCCCAATCGTAACCTAGCTAACGGACCCAATCACCCAGGACCCGGCCCAGAGGAAATCCCGATGGTAGATGTAAGTTTCTGAGCAGATTCCTAACATTATTAAAGTGCACAAACACAGATGTACACCAAATGTATTTGTGATTCTAAAGTCAACGTTGGTCTTTTTTTTCCCCCACATTTCTCCATCTGCCAAACTCATTTTTGTTGGAAACAGTACATATCAAAGAATGTCCCCGCAACTGAACGAGTCATACGGCCTGCAACAGAGGGATCCTTCCCTGCCAGTCATGCCTCTTCCAGATCTCACAACTCTTCCACACGAGCCCATTCATCAACTCACAGGTAGGAATGCACCATATGCTCCGTTAGCTGTTCGTAGATACAGAAATAATTACAAATGAGAAGAACAATTTAATTAGTGAAGTTATCTTTTTTACAAAATGCAATTAAAAACACCAAATGTTTATTAAAGCCCTTTTACACAGACTTTTGTGATTGGCGGATACAATCAGATATAAATAAATCATAAAAACATAGAATAAAATCATAAAAGCACAACAATGGGGTTTTGCTGCTGCAGTGTGAACTACCTGCTGGTGACTGATTTCTACTTGGAGAGAAGTGCAAGAAGAAAGGAAACAAAAATGTGAACAAGACAAGGAGGATTTTAATGTTACAAAAAAATCAAAGGAAAAAAAGATTAATGACAACAGAAGAATCACAATTAATTATGGGGATTTTCTTTAATTATTAGGAACAGATGAATGTACGGCAGCATGTTTAAAGCAAAATGGGACATAACCATGGACCAGATAGTTATTAGTTAGTATTAAAATACTAGACCCAATAAAGTCCAGTAAAGGTCCCATATGGTGAAAACCTATTTTTGTTGTGTTTGATGGTTGTCATAAACTTAGAGTTGCAAAATAAAAACTTTCAAGATACAAATACTTATGCTGCCATTTGTGACTAGTTATCCTCCCAGCAAGCAAACAAGAAATCAACCCTGGTTCTATGTAAAGCCTAACTAACCAATAGTCCTCCATCTCAAATTTTGATTGACAGCTCCACAGACAGCGTCTTCTTCCTGAAGGGGGCAGGGACAGCAGCAGCTAATTAGTTTTCAGAGCAAAATGGCCCATTTAGAAGAACCTAGGAGTCATACAGTAATAAGGAAATGAACCATCTGTGCAGTATTTTGAGCTGAAAACTGAAAGACACACTGTGGGGAGATGTGAGACTTTGATTAATTTGCGGGAAAGGGTTGCCAATTGGGTCCTTTAAAGCTGGGATAGGCAGTATTTTTGGCATGACTGACTAAAAAAATCCATGCTGACATTTAAGTATATTCTAATTCAAGTTACCTGACAGGAAACTAGACTAATGCACCTCCCCCTGGCTTCTTTTTTTGGCTTTATAAAATCTAGCCTTTGATGGGAGATTGTAACTCATCACAAGAACCGAAAGTGGTGGTGGCAGTGGATTAGATGGACGTTTAAATCCTGGTTGAAGCCACAGATGAATGTTTGCTTTTAGTTTCACTATTTTTGCATGATTGAGAATTATGTTGGTGTGGTGGGAGAGGCTTAGAACAGAAGGGCCGTATTTTTTCAAATTCTGGTATACTCTTGACTTTTCCAGATTTTTGCCTAGTGGAGCTTTAAGTATTTCAGAAGGAGTAATGTCTGAGAGATGTGTACAAGTTTTTATATGTGAGATCATATGAGTTAAAAGAGGAGAAATGAAGAATATCAGAGTTTGTGAGAAGCGAGGAGTTTAGTGGTGATGGATCACAGGTTAACTGTTCTGCCTCTGCAAACATTTACAGATTAATTATCGGGCTTCTTTTTCTGAAGGCGTACTCCTTTTTGAAAAAATGCCAGAAAGCAAGAATCACACTTGCACATACTGTGAGATGTGTGAATGTTAACACCTTTTTTATTTGTCAGACATGAGGAACGGACATGGAGCCTGGAACATTCTGACAGTATCCTCTCTGACTCGCCGGGAATGATGTCATCATCCGTGGGGACCAGTAAATGCAGCAGTCCTGCGTGCATGGAGGCACGTGCACGCCGCGCTGCACACTGTGGTTATTCTGACCCCCATCGGCCAGGGCTACAGTACGGGGACTCCTTCGACTCGCTGGGAGACTCTCCACACAGCGACAGGTGGGCAACAGGCCTGTGTGGCTGATATGGCACTGGGTTTGTCATGAACATTTTGAGAAGTTTCCTCTCTCTGCTGGTTCTCTCTCAGCCTCGAGAGGCCAGTCAGGGCACTCTGAGAGACTCAGTGGAAACTGACACACAGCAGGCATGATGATGAAATACGCTAAGGTAGGCAAGAGTGAGAAACAGTGCTTATTTCAATGGGAACTCTTTGCATACAGCTATTGTCACATTTTTCCCTGGCCAGTATGTAATTCTCATTGGCTAGTGTTCCCTTTAATTTAATTTGAGGATCAATTTGACATTTTTGGGAAATGCATTTGTTTTCCATCTTGCCCATAGTCTCATAAGACAGCATTATTTTTAACTCTACATCACAGAGAGAAACAGTCTGTCAGAAATGAGGAAATATACCTTTCATCAACTCCACATCAGTCTATATTTATCTTGGACATATTTCTGTACTGGAGGAACAGAGATATCCATCTCCTCATTTGACTCTGAGCCACCATAGTTCCCGAAAAGTTTGACTGTTCCTTTGAAATGACTAGAACATGACAGCTCATACCCAGTAGATTCCTTTTAGACAATGTTCGTTTAGGTCTTCCACATGCTCTTTATTCAAACAGTATATTTCAGTGGCACTCGGTGTTACCCCTGACCTGAATTTGAGCTTCCTTTTTAAGTGCCTGAGGCAGACTCCCTGATTTTGTTATAGGGCCCGATAGTGACCCCCCTAAATCCCAAAATGCCCTCCCCACTCACTGTTGATGTTTTGAATTCCAATACAGTTCACAGTAAGGATTCATCACTCAACAAGCTTGCATTAGCAGTGAGCTAGGAGGAAATTTTGGGATTAGGGAGCATGATTGGTCTCTTGTGCATCAACACAACTCCCATTAAAACAGTTGGTTTGGTATTTTTGCTAAGAAGACTACATACTCGTCTCAAGAAAGGAAATTATGGCCTAGTTAGGTGATGAAAATCTGAGAATATCTCACATCCCTATTGCTAGTACTCAGCCCTTGATTTGCCATTGCCTGAAGCTGTCAGAATCACCGTTAATCCTAATGTCTTGCTTCTTGGAACCTTTATTATGCTCAACATGAGGCAATCCATTTCAGATGGGTCATCATTAGAAACAGTAGAGCGAAGTGATAGTTCAAGGAAACTTGAACATCTTTCAGTAAGATCATGGTTACATTCTTCGATGACATTTCTAGTAATGCAAAAACCAGGAAGAGACAGATTAAAAACTGAAAGAAAACCAACACAAAGTGTCTTAGCAAGATCTTTGACCACCAGAACAGTTTTGATGTGCCTTGTCTCTGAACTCTGAAGAAATTTAACACCGTTCTTCCAGAAAATAGTCCCTCATTTGTTATTTTAATGATGGTGGTAAAAAAAAAAAAAAAAAAAAAAAGTCCAACATGGCAGTCCAAAATATCTCAAAGGTGTTCAGCTGGGTTGAGATCTGGTGACTGTGAAGGTCTTCACATATGATTCACACCATTGCCATACTCATCAAGCCAGTCAGTGACCCCTTGTGCATTGTCATTCTAAAAGAGACCACTCCCATCAGGATAGAAATGATGCACTGTAAGATAAAGGTGATCACTCAGAACATGTTTATACTGATTATGGAGTGAGCCTTCTCTCTATGGGGACAAGTGGACGCAAAACATGCCAGCAAAATGTTCCTCACAGTATAACTGAGCCACCCGATCACCTCAACGTAGGGGCCAAAGGTTTAGGTTTTTCCTTTAATTTCTCATCCAACTGTGTCTCCTATTCGAATCTGTACAATATGCATCTTCACAACCATTAAGCCACCTTTGTTGTCATCATCAAAAAGTGGCAATGAAAGCAAATCTATTTTAAATGCATCGCACTTGTATCTATTTTAAAAGTTGTGGCGTAACTAGAAGTCAACTGCTGCCTGCCTTTTTAGTTCTATTAGCTGATCATTTTTTATAGGACAAGTATGTACATTTGGGGGGATCTATTTGCAGGAATGGCATATAGCTTGAAGTGGGTGGCTAGGGAGGAGATTATTGTCTTACATGGAGACAGCCATGTTTCTACAGTAGCCCAGAATAGACATACCGGACTCTATAGAGGGCATTTTGCTTTTACTAGCTTTTTAAAAAAAAAAATCCAACAAGGATCTTTCATTTCGATGGAAAAAATGGAAAGTGTTTTCAGCTGGTTGCAATATGCAGCTTCACTGCTAGATGCCACTAAATCCCGCCACAGCTCCTTTAAGAACATAACATTTAGGACTAAAAACATTGTTAGATATGGATGTAGGCTTCTAAATATGGAAATCAATTCTAAAACTAAACCATTGTTCAGTGATATATGACATGTTGCTGCAAGATACATACTAGAGGTTTAGTCTCAGTTTTTCAGTCACTAAGCAACCAAGTCAAAATTAAAGTAATGAAGCAAGAAGGTGCCTAAAACAGCAAAAAATCCCCAAAAATATGACAGTATCTGAAGTGAATGTCCAGTGCATTAGAATAACAAGATGAGGCCTATTTTTCCTTTTACATGCTTAGGATTTTAAGGTATCAACAATACTAACGTACAGCTAGAATGCATGCAAAAATATAATGCCATTACCACTGATTTGATATGCAGGGCCAGATTGTTTAACCAACATCCCCTCCAAGTCATTCCAGGTAACAAGCACCTCTTACATCATAGTGACAGCTTCTGCATCAGCTGAATCAGCAGTGTTGTGGGAATATCCCAAGCTGGAGTCTCACACAGCCTGCTTCTTAGTTACCTAAAGGCAATAAACAGAAACTCTTTACACTCGGGTCCAAAATGATTCACCAGCAGTCATATATAAACTCTGACGCCTTTTAATTGTATTGACATGAGTGTTTTATTTGGTTTTTGATTATGATATTATGAGTAGCAAAAAAAACTATAATTTTCTGATGCTCTGACAATCCAGGTGATCCAAATTTGGGCAACTGGGGTTTATACTGTCTTTAAAGCTTAATATTGACTTTGCAGTGTAAGAAGCAGGTTCTCAGAACTAGCTTTTAACAGTCTTTAGTGGTTTTTCATCTTCAAAAACCTGGCTTTAGAATTATTTCATGATGTCCGCATGGCCTGGCCAAAGGACATGTTTGAACAAAGGTTCTCAGATGACAGTCACGATAACTTTGAGTTGTGTATGGTTAAGGTGTGAGAGAGGATCAACCTGTACATCAACATGCTACAACATAAAGCCAATGTCCTGCTACAAACAGTGTTTAATAAAAGGGTAATTCTTCAAAATAATATCCCGACTTAAAGGGTTTGTTTTGGACAGTCTTTTCAAGTAGGACGCTGAGTTTCCCGGGTGATGTCGTTGGGCAGGTTGGTCCAGAGCCTAGGGGCACTGAGGAAGAGATTTAGGTTCTGATCCTGCCCCCTCCAATTAACTTCTGCCCGAGGACCTCTGGCTTGCTTAAACTGCTTCAGAAGCTCAGATATACAGCCATGCGATCATACAAGAACGTTGCAAATGCTATCAATAAAAGCCTTAACTGTCCAGAGACTGAATTAACTGTATTTTAAAGGTAGTTTAAATACTAGGCCATACTAGGTCATATTGTTTCAAACATCATTACAAACACCAATAATAACAGGCGTTAGAATAATGATTTTATTTCATTAAAATCAGCTAGTTTAACATCTGTGTATTGTATGTCCCACCAGTATTTACAAAAGCAGGGGATCCTGAATCGATCCCTGTGCGACATCGTTTAAAACTTCTGCCCTTCATGACATTAATTCCACATAAGAAACATTCCAGTTCTTCAGATAGAAAGAAAATCAGTCTGAGCAGTTGTAGGGTATCAATTACGCCTACACAAAATGACCAACTACAATATGTTAAATTCTGGGCCACATAAAGTTGCACTTTTTCCAAGTGATTGGGATAAAAAACTGTCTATGAAAGAAGATGGTCTTCAGTGTGCAACCTACCTTAGATCAGTTCAGCTTAAGTGAAAATCTCAGTTAATGTATCTGTGGAAAAATATAGTTAAGTGCTCATACGACTTGACACTTAAGGTGCAATGTTCATTCAAACTGCTCTTTGTACACGCCTCTTTCTCAGCTCTATTCTCTGTTCTTCTCAAATTAACTGTAACCACCCTTCTGTATTTACCACAGATACGTGTCAGCCCTGACAACACCAGCCCGCCTCTCCCCAGTGGATTTCCATTACTCATTGCCCCCGCAGGTGCCTACCTTCCAGATCACATCCCCCAATGCCAGCCATGCCATGTCTCTCCCCCCTGCTATCCACAATCCCTACCCTCTGGAGGATGATCAGCCTCTGCTGCGCCGCTACCAGGTGCCCCTGCATGATGCCCAGTGCCAGGAGCCCTACCGGCAGCAGCGTCGTACCTATCTAAACGACAGCAGGGGCAGCCTGCCCTCCAGCCCCTACCGGCTGGCTGAGGATGAAGACTATGAGACCACCCAGGAGTATCTCTCCTCTCGGGAGCAACCAAAGAGAAGTGGGTCCAGTGGAACTGGTAGCCGACGCTGGCGGAGATCCAGACTGAATGGCCACGTGGCCCCACGTGGATATGAGGCATCTCGGGACTATGGGTCACGAAGCTGCCTAACAGATAGTGAGTCAGAGGAGGACGGTGAAAGCACGCCCTTCCTCAGTATGCAGAACATGAATGCCGAGCCCTCCACCATCTACAGGCCGGTGGACAGTCGGACTTCTCACTCGTCAGGGCGGCACAGTGGGCATGGGAACATGCATACAAGACTCACACACTCACGCTCCAAACCGGACAATACACCCCATTAAAGAGTGATAATGAACCAACAAAAATCAATATAGTATAGACCTGCATCTATAAGAAATATTTTTATTTTATATAACTGACAGATATTCTAAACAAATGAAATATTTATTTTCATTTTAGCAAAAGTTGTCTACTAGTTAACAGCAAAGACTTTTTTATAGGGAAAACTCTATTTATATGTACATTTTGATTTACAGCATAAAAAGATGTGCCAGTTTTTTCACAACGTAAAAAATAGAGTAATATTGTGGTGCCTTTTGCTGTATGCCGACGCCAGAGGGCCAGTGGAGGTTTTTGTAGCCTTTCTTATATGGACGCCTCATTTTTTATACACATTTATGTTTTTTTTCCTCTCTGTTTCACTTTCTTTCCAAATTGCATTCTTTGAGAAATCTAGCCCCACTGGAGCATAACCCCTTCCATATCACGCAATATAAACCACTTCAACATAAAGTGTATGTTTACATTAATATGATTCGCCTGTAGGGTTTATGATTTGGGATCTTATAGAGCGCCTGATAAATACAATGTAGATTCTTTTCCCCCTCTGACTAATGTCTACCAAGAAAAAGAGAGTGACAGAGAGTGAGAGATCGTGTTGGTTGCGTGTGTGCATAAATGCCTCTGTGTGTGTGCGTGTGCGCATGTCAGTTTGCTTGCATGCATTTGTGATTGTTAGATGAAAATCGTCAAATTGTTTGTTGTGGTAACATCAAATGTGTGTGGGCCTACTGGTGTCTCAGGAGAGCTGACAGTGTCTCAGAGGTTCACAGAATAGCGGTTTATCAGAACAGTAACCCCCAGTGTAAGTGGACAGGTGAGGCTGCTATAGGGTTGTATGTTATGCAGGTCATTGCTTGATGTGTTTACAGCTATTCTGCCCCCTTCCCAACCTGGCCCAGTTACGTCCTTTTTATTTCCCAGCAGGTTTTTCATGTTAGCCTGGTGTGAGGCCAACAAACGCTGAGCCGCTTGGCACAGGGTGACCCCTGCCATCAGAGGCGGTGGCAAAACAAAAAGATTGCATCTGTTTTCACTCAAATCCGCCCCCTACTCCCACGGCTCATCATCCTTCTGTGTCCATTCTGTTTTTGTGGCTCGTGTTAAAAGGCCACACAGTGTCTCAGGATTTCCACATGCTCCCCCCTTCACCTTAAACCCTGTTCACCCCTCTTCCTCAACTTAAGGTCTACCTAAGACTAAGGTTCTCAGATGTTGAGGGCTTAGATGTAAACATACAGTCTACCAGTTCCCTGAACACTCCCATACAGAGAAAAGGAAAGTCCAAGTGGAAGCAGCTCAGTAGAGAACAGAAAAGAGCATACTAGACAATATTATTGAAATAGCTGTGAAACTTTGGAGGATCATACAATGCAAAAATATGCAAACTTTCTATTTTGCTGTTTGATTACGTCATTTTCTAAGAGGTGACTGTAGTGTGTTGTGTGTGAAAAAAACAAACTATGTGATGCCTATAGTGTAGAATGAAATAACATGATACAAATGCATATTTACCTGAGTTATTTTTTAAAGCCATTATGCAGCCATCTATCAAGTTGTCAGCCTTTTGTTGTTCACTTATTCATGTCCATCGAATGACTGTATCCATGTTTTCTTTTATCACTTGGTTTCGACCACTCCACTTTACATGCACACTTCCAAGTAACGTCAAATAGCATCAAAATAGTGTCTCCTCCAATAGTACTGTGTACTGCTTTGTCTTGTTGACAGATTTAGTCATTTCAAATTTAGTCTGTAAATGATAATAATTTTAAAAGTAAATAAATTCAGTTAAGCCCTTTGTCCTCCACTGAAGGAAAAGTAAGTATTTAAAAGATATTTCAAGTAACGTCACGCCCATTAAAAGTGACTCTGTGAGAAAGGACAGTTGATGATGTTTCATCGCTGTTGGTTTGTTTCTACTCCTCGATTAAAACAAAAAAACAAAAAAACAACGGAATGCTGAATTATCAGATGATTATTGATTTTTTAAAAAATGTCTTTAAAAAGATTGATCTGCAATTCTAACTGCTATATGGTAAATGCACAGTGGTACTGTTTTAGAGAATGGTCTCTGGTCACACCTCAGTCACACCTTGCAGATGTTTCATTGAGTTTCTCACCTCTGGGTCTAATTTTGTATAACAGAAAAATGCAAAAGAAGACACTGCATCCCTAGTTTCAATGTGATACTCCCTTCACTCTGCCAGTCCTCTCACCCAATTGAGATGCTACCAGGCACGTCCTGCCAGTCTCTTCTGTTTAATTTTAAGCCCCCCCACCCCACCCCACCCCACCCCACCCCAAAACCCCACCCCCACCCCACCCCAAAACCCCACCCCCACCCCACCCTCGCTTGAAAAATGTTCGAACACCTCTCCTCTGCATGTCCTTGTGGTCAAGGTTAGATGGGTGCATGGTTAAAAAAAAAAAAAGCAGCAGACAATTCTTTTCCAGTCAGTGAAAGTGTATTTCATTTAACATTCAGCAATAAAAAAGAACCTTTCCCCCATGTCATTCCTGAAATATGCTAGAAAAAAAAGAAAAAAAATGCGAGATTGTCATAGATTGTAAAATAACATGAAAATGAATCCACCTGTTCATATGAGAAAATAAATCTTTATTCATATCATTTTATATTGTAGTTATTTCTGTGCAAAGCTTTGCTCTGCGTCTTGATTCATCTTTTTTTTTTTTAATCTTGGTTTAGAGTTGGACTTGTCTCTCATGCACATGATGCATAGTATGTCTCAGTGCACATAAAATCTGATGGTGAAATGAAATCTGTGTTAATAAGGTGATCGCAGGTTTATCAATCATAACAAAGCTGTTGTAGATGGTAGTTTTGCTCTCTAAAATGATTCATAAGTCGAAAATGTAAAGTTCATATAGTAAGTGCAGCACATTAAAAAAACACGTTGGGTGAGAGCTGAACATTGTAAAATTATTGAACTTTTTTCAAAGGAAATAAGTATATTATACATAAAACATTAATATAAGCATTACTATCACTCCTCAAATGAAGGATCTTTTAAAAAACAGTGTGTACTATCAATCAAAGCATACTTGTTTAGAACTATTGTCTGTTTTATCACATTTTAGTATATAGCTTATCTAACACTTTAGACTGTTTTATATAGCTAGTACAAATGTTTGGGGATTTTTAAGTTCAGTTTATGGTTTAGCATTAATACGCCACAAGATGGTGTCAAAACAGCCAGATGCAGATGTCTCAAAACCAGAAGAGTCCACCATGTGCAACGTATGTGTTGTATCCTGTATTGTATTCAGTAGGATTTCATCACTTTAAAGAGACATACCTTACAGATATAACAGTGAGTTTTATGAGAAAGGTTGGCATAGCAACTGATTTAGTGTAGTTTAAGATCTAAGCATCCATTAGAGCCAGAATGCAGCATTAAAGTACAGTAGAAACTTACTGTGTGGTAGGAGCATACCTACCACACAGAAAGTTAAATCTAGAGCATTAAACAAAGAATATGAGCTGAGTTGTTATATTGCCACACAATGTGATCTTTCTCATGACACTAAAATTAGAAAGAATGATGTTAAAAATTAAATTCATTGGCAAATCCAAACTATGGTTCTACTGTTAAACTTTCTGCTGATTGGTGTATTTTTTGTGGACATTCATTGTCCATTAAAAGTCTTGCAGACATTAGTTTGGCAACCCTTGAGACTTCAAATGTAACATTAACAAGTGATAATTATGCTAACTTCAAGAGGTACCTGTACCAGAAGCATTAAGTTAACAAGTAAAGAACACGTAAAGCTGGAGTAGTATCTATATTCTGAACTCATGCTTTTTCATACATCAGATAGATTTACTTGCATGTAAGATCAGTCAGTAGTGGCAGACCAATTTCCCAGTCTTTATGCTGCCTATGGTTGCATTTTGGTTTCTGTATTTAACTTAAGTTGTTGATAGCAGGTTACAAGTTGTCTCAGTTAATGTAACTGAATATGACTCAGCCCAGTTCAATGAGTGTTAAACAGATCATGCTATGCTAGTATTTCACTTCAAAAAAGAGAAAAGAACAAGTCACAAGGCATAAATAGGAATAGAAATAGGTGATGATTTTATTGACGGTACATCTTTTGTTTACGAATAAAGGAATACGAAGATATAAAAAAAGCTAGTGAAAGCATTTTCTTCAACCTGTCAAAGGCTTAAATATAGAAATTATTCTACACAGATATTTAAAATATGAAACATCATTGGTGCAAAGTGAGACTTAAAGCTACCGTCTCTCAAATAAACTTAGCTCTGATTGTCTGCAGCATTCACTTCATTGTATTGACCTATGCAAAAATAACATTGCAACACCATTTGTCCAGTAGTTATAAAACAAATTCTTTATAGAAATCAAAAATAAACAGGCCACAGGAAAAAAAAAAAACAGCAGTACCCACTCTACTTTCATTAACATGTCAGAGAAAACATCAGGTGTATAATACAAATGCCCTCAGGCAGCCTGCTTTAGGAGATTTGCCTGGGTGTCTTGCAAGATTATCACTTCCTTTGGTGACATTTTGGAGTTTGTCCCAGATCCCCTGCGTTTAAAATAGAAAATGCAAATATGGATAAATCGTTCTTTCTCTCTCTCCCTAACTGTACATGCTCTTTCCTAGAGTGAATCATGATGATGGACCTTTTTTGTTTTGTTTTATTGCTATGTATATCACACCGATTCCACTCAGAGTCCTCCTGTGCAGTGTTACTAAAAATACTGGGTTGTTTGTGGGCCATACAGAGATAAAGGAAAAGGAACACCTGTGTATGGGAGACACCATCTTACCTGTCCTCCACATCTTGTATTGTATCAGGAAGGGGTGAGCCAAGTGTTTCTGGGAGAAATATTGCAGCCACCCCGGAGAGGATTGGAGCTCCTCCATAGATTAGACCTGGAAGCCAAGTAATGGTGTCCCCCAGGAGGAGCACCATAGGGGCCACCATGGCTCCTACACGGGCCATCATGGACACCCATCCCATGCCATTCTGACTGAGGGAGGAAAAATATAAATCCTGGATGTCATAAACAGTCTTCAGCACACATCAATTAAATCAGATTGTGGTGCAGCAAATATGGTGTCAAAGCGGGTTATTTTAAAGGGCAGTAGCAAAACACTGTCGAAGTACGCTGGAGATATAAATGTATCATAAAAGGCAGAAGATGGACACTGACTTTGCAAAAGAAACACATGCAGCTGCATTTCTATGTGCAGTATCAAGAACATAGCTTGGTTTCAGAAGGTTTAGTGTTACTGTCTAACTAAATGTTGTGGTTTGTTATTTGTTAACGTCCCTACTCAGAAAAAGAGGTGTTTCCAGAGATTGGTATGACGAACAAAGTCAACATCAGTTCTGCCAGGAAACACTGAGAGAAGACAGCAGATATGGGCAGGCTTAGTCATATTAAATAAATACACTAAGAGTTCAAATAACAAACTGCATAACAGTAATTTCAACAACAAAATAGATATCCCAGAACAAAACAGGTCATCAGGTGAAGAAGAGTTAGCACAACAGAAGCTAGTGGCATCGACTGACAGTAGAGCCAAAAATAAATCAGCATGAACTTGTCAGATGATTCCAATACCTGAATTAATGTTTTGCCAAATTAAGCTGTAAATATAAATGTGCATCTGATGTTATTAGGCAAATGTAATGAGTAAAGCTGACACGATCCTTCACTGTTCAGCCCTCAAGTACATCCTGGTCGAAGTTTAACTGTTCTGACACTGTTAATCGTTGTCTTTCCATATGACCTCAGATCTTTTTTTTTTTTTTTCTGTCACAGAACGTTATGTACAGAATAATATTATGAGCACAGCCCTAAAACCCATTGCCCAAGGGCACATATCAGGACTGGTCCAGCTCCTTTGACCCAGCTTCCCAAGAAGGTGGAATGTATTGAAAAAGAATTTCACTGTGCTGTAATCCATATGTGACAAACTCTGGTAGATTTTAGTGTTTACATTTAAGGAATCGGGTTACAGATTTCTGGAGGATTTCTCAGTTTTTGCAGCAAAATTCAGTGTCCATCAGGTTACTTAACGGACCAGTGTGAATGGTTTATTTTCATCTTGTAGTAACCCTATATCCCCAAAGTATGTTCCTATGCAACTAAATTGCATTTTTATTTATGTTTTAACAGAAATGTTAATTGGTTTTGAAAGAAACCTATTGTGTCACATTGTGATAAGGCTTCCACTTTCAAAGTTCATGTAAAGGGGCAGGAGAGAAGAATGGTGGCAGTAAAATCAGCAACAGAAATTTTGCCATTGAAGCTAAAGTGTGAGACTGTTGTCAGTCTCCTCTTTCAAGGCTTAAGTTCTCTTTTAACTCACTGTTTGATTAGGTTTAGGAAAACATTAAGCTATGGTTTACACTTTCACAACTACTTGGAGCATGCTTGGTTTAGTCTAGCCATCAAAACTTTGTGGTTAGGTTAGGCAACTAGCACAATCCTTTTACCGAAATCCTACATACTGGACCTTTAAATCCAGTATAGAAACTCTAATCTGGTTCTTATATAAATACAGCTGAGTCCTTTTTTTTCCTCAGTAAAAATTACATTGA
This sequence comes from Amphiprion ocellaris, assembly GCF_022539595.1. Classification (NCBI taxonomy): domain Eukaryota; kingdom Metazoa; phylum Chordata; class Actinopteri; family Pomacentridae; genus Amphiprion; species Amphiprion ocellaris. The sequence goes on along the minus strand of NC_072779.1, from coordinate 13,043,741 downwards.
ATTCTAAATTAACTAAATTTCTTTGACATGTCTGTTGCCAGACAAGACTTACCGAATGATAGTCGGGTACAGTTCTCCAGAGTAAAGATAACAGCAGTTGAAGGACGCAGCAAGACAACCTTTACCCACTACAGCCAGACAGGTGCGCATAGTCTGTTTATCTGCACAAAAATGGATCATGCATCAGATAACTTGCTTGTTTCTGCACGACAATATCACAGCTGTGTTGTGATAATGCACACTGCACGTGCCACACTTAGCCTTTACTTGTGCACATGTGCTCTTACATACCATAAGGCACCAGGAGGTTGATCAAAATAGTGACTCCAGCTACAATGAGAGCACCACATTGTGATAGCCGGCGTCCAATGAAACTCATCGACAATGTTATGATCACTTTAGCAGGGATGTCAACTGCTCCAAAGATGACTTGTATTAAGTAGATGTTCACCCCAAACTTTTGCAGATCCATAGCAAGGCCATAGTAGGCAAAGCTGGTTGATAACCTAAGCATACATAGAAAAAAAAGCATGCATGCATATCATTTTGGTTTCATACAATAGTAAAAAAAAAAAAAGTAAAATGGTTGTCTCTGAGGTTTTCTACTACAAGAGCAGGATATACACCAGACAGCGCTGAGACAGATTGTCATGATCCTCATTTTGGGTGTTCGGAACAGATCAAGGACAGAGTAGGAGCCATGTGAAGAAGACATCTCTTTCTTCATGGACTCATTAAGCATCTATGCAGAAAGAGAGGGTATAATCAATTCACAATTTCCTTATTCTCAACACAGATGGTTCAACAATACAAACACAACAATTTCTTACTTTAATGTCAATTTTTTCTCCCTCTTCACGGCGTCCGTTGAATTTAGCCACACTTTGGAGTGTCTTGACGGCTTTGTCAGGCTGATTGCTTATGGCTAACCATCTTGAGGATTCATGAAACCACCTACAAAAAACATTTCTTTTAGTTTGTTTAGTAACGGTGAAACAACTTTTTAATTGATTATGGGATCAATAATGTAACTCTTTAGTCCAATCTTTGAACTCTCACCATGAATAGAGGAAGAAGACATAGAAGGGCAAAGACACAGCCAGGGTTAACCACCTCCAGTCTCTGACAAAGTAGGCTATGACTGCCAGGATCAGCTGTCCCACAGTATAACAGTAGCCTGTTAATGTTCCCACCATAGTTCGCACACGAGTGGGGATCCACTCCACAACTTGAAATTTAAAAAATCGCAGAATGAGATATATTTTAGTATAACTATTACCCCATTTGTCATGATCATGCCTGGTTACTATTCCAATTGGGACTTTTTACAAATGACACTCTTGGCTCTTTATCCAGCTAAATATCTTACTGAGTGAGAAGGTATTGAGTCCAAGGCCAGACAGAGCCATACCACAACCAAACCGGAACACACAGTAAAGGGAGAAAGAGGTCGAGAAAGCGGCACATGTTCCTGAAACTGCCATTAGCAGGTAAGAAATGAGCAGGAGGATGCGTCGACCATATCTAGGAGAGAAGAGTGATGTCAGTGAACCCTTATATGAACAATTTTGAACAGTACTACATGAAGAAGAGGCATGTTTTCATTTAAAAGGTGAAGCAGAACAGTTACATATCACCTGTCTGAAAGGCATCCAAAGACAAGAGCCCCCACAAGCACACCTCCCATGTAGACGGTTTGTCCCATTTGCTTCAAAGAGCGCAGGTCACAAACCAAGTGCCACTAACAAAAAAACGAAACACACAAACACAACAAGATGGCATGAACGTCTGCGCTGTGACGAAAAATCTCACTGATAAACAGCGTCTAAAAAATGTAATCCTACGTCAGATATAATAGTTGAGCTCATCTCAGTCATGTTGTAGGACCATCCATCTGTGCATTCCTGAAAGTCAACATCCAAATCATCCTCAGTGTCTCCCTGTTTCCCTGGATTGAAGGTCCCGTTCTCGGCCAGGAGATGCCACTGTGGAGCAGCATATCGCTGGCACATGTGCGGTCTCCCCTTGTGGTCAAGCGGCACTGTGATCCGCAGCATTTCCTCTGGGCTCAGCTGGCTCTGAGAGACATTCGAGTGAGCGCTGCAGTAGTGAGGAGGCACAGCAGCCACAAAGTTCTGCAGCAGGTTGTGGCTGGCCATCATCAGGACAGGTATGCACAGGAGGGTCACATGCAGGATCTGGAAGCGTCCTGTGCTGCCCACCTGTTCTAGGAGGTCACCAAAAGCCATACTTATGTGCAACTAGAACAACGCTAGATAAATTAAGAAACTCTATACTAGATTGTTGCTGTTTCCCAGGTTTCTTTACAATACTTGAATATAGAGGACAAAAGTGTGTTGTTCCAGCACCTGTGACAATATTAAAAAAAAATAAAATCAGTTGTAAAGCCACCAAGTGTGTTAAAAGTGTTGAATAATAGAAAAATCTGATAGACTTACCTGCTGAAAGAGTCTTCTGTCACTACATAAAATATGTACAAAATACAAAATTGATATGTTGGTCCTCAAAGTATAGCATCTTCATCAAAGCAACTAACAGATACTACCATCACTTCCAATAAATTCCTAGCTCCAGAGAGAATCCTTCAGGAAAGCTAAAAAAAATCAAAAAGAAGTAAAAGTCGTCTTGTTGCTGCTGCGTGTTAAAATGAGTAATCGGCTCTCAAATTCCTACAGCTTTTCTGAACTCTGGATTATTTGAAGTGCAGTGTAACCTCTTGAGGTATTAGCAGCTCATTCTGTGAACACTGAGGTAGAATGCTGAGTCCTTGCTGTGCACGAACAATGTCTTGTTGAAGTATTCCAGTGCAAAGGAGCTCCAGCATCCAGAAGAGGCACAGCTATGCTCAGCTCTTTTCCCTCTTTGCACTGAGACCAACTCCCTGCCCCTTAGTGGTTACTTAATATGAGGGACACTGTGTGTGTGTTTGTGTGATTGTGTGTCCGTGTATACCACGTGCAAACACACGTGAGGTCAACTCAAAAAGTCTTTTCTTTTTCCCTTTGTCGCTTTCTTTAACATTGTTTGCAATTGCTTTTCTTTCTAATATGTCCATAGATGATGGACTAACTAGTGTGAGGGAATTAATGTATTAAAAAAAGAAGATAAGATGTTCAGCAAATTACAAAAAGATAAACAATATGTTATTGTTTGATACAGATTACAAAAGATGCTAACAACTACTGAAATAACTTAAAACACCACTACTTTTGATCTTCTCTGCCAACCCTTGTTTTAAAAACTAAATTTGCAGTCAAAAACTGACCATGTAGTGACAATTTGTACTGCATTTAGATTTTCTGAATGTTTGGACATTCATGCTATGCTGAGTTATGAGAAATCTAATGAAGTAAAGGAGGGATTTCACTGAAAGTCAGTCTTCCTGTACAGTAATTTGTACTTTATATTTGTATGTGCTTATGACGCTTATGTGGCTAAAATCTGAGACATTTCTGCCCAGTTCATGTCCTGGTGATTAGATATGAGGAATGCGTGCACTTGTGTAAGGAACAGCATGAGATGTCAAGCTGAATGAAGTTGCAGGTGCACCAAAGCAAAACATTAACTCACAGTTTTTTCAGCTGCACGGATCCCGTTCTTGGAAGCATTTGTTGTTTTAGATTCCACCGTCTTCAGGGTACTATGTACTTTGAGGCCTTAAAGTACAGGTTTTTGACAGAACATATGAAAAATTGTTTAAAAAAAAAGAAAGAAAAGACAGAATGTTTTATATAGACTCCTGTGGAATTTTAAAGTAAAGGAATAAAAGATTGTGGAGGGTTCTGAAACAGATGCAAAGGCTAAATTGGCCGAACAGATTTTTAACAGATAGAAGGACTATAAAGATTTGTAGATTTTTACAAGCATTCAAGAGAGTACAGAGTGGAAGCGTTAACCATTTGCCTATTCAGTGTGAGGAATCAACTGATATACTGATTTAACTCATAAAAAAACACACCTCTGTGTATCAAAGTTGCATTTTTAAAAGCTATTTCCATGAAAATAATTCCTCCGTGCCAGATCTGTCAAGGTTAAACCTCTCTTTCCGCTCACACCTCTCCTCTCGCTGCAGCTCGAGCACACAAGCTCACATAGGACTCTGCTCAAACACTGTGAAAGTAGGCAAAACAAGGAAGGTTTTATGTGTATAGCACATTTCATACACGCTGCAATTCAGAGTGCTTTATAACATAATAGAAAATATGATAAAGGACACAAATTTAAAATTTTAAATAAACTAAATGATTTACAATATAAAATTCATGAATGAAAATAGCAGAAGTAGGAAGATGAGATGCAGAGAACAAATAATTTTCTCAGATAGAGTTATTTTATAGTCATTACAGGGTAAAATAGGTGTTGTCAGAGTATCTGTATTAAGCTGGAGAAAACTTTGCTTCACTGTGTCATTGATTTGTTCAATGCAGTTGCACAGACATTCAGCAGATTTATAATCAAATGCTGAAATATGTATAATTGTGTGTCATCTGCATAATAATGTAAAGTTATTAGTTAGTATAATTTGGCTTAATAGGTGCATATACACATGGAATAATAGAGGTCCCAGAACAAACTCCTGTGGAACTCCATCTATCACGGTCATTTGCACTGACACAGTTAATAATCAAAATGAAGTACTTCCTGTCGTGAAGATATGATTTGTACTGTTTAAAGACAGTCCTACCTAGTTTCCTAGACTTAGTAACTAAATTGTGTGCTCCACTGTGTCAAAAGCAGCACTTACATCCAATAAAACTAGAACAGAAACTTTACCTGAAACAGTGTTCAAGCAAATGTCATTTGTTACCTAGTGTAGTCTCAGTGCTGTGATGTAATAATGGTAATTTTCCTAACTGGAAGTCACCAAAGCAACTATTAAAAATTTGCTGAGTTTTGATGAACAACCTTTTCAATAATTTTTCCAAGAAACAAAATGTTTGATGTAGGCTGACAGTTGTTTAATAGGAAGGTGGTTGAGGCCTCAGAATAAATTGTCTCTTTCCCAAAACCTGTGGAAGTTGTCAAAAAAGTTTATTTCTTGAGAGTCACAGGCATTATATAGCCGTGTATTCATTGCAAGTAAAAGGAAAGATCGACTGAGAGGTTGTAATATTGAAGTAATTCAGCCATACATATTCCAACTGGAAATCAATTCTTTGAAGAAATAACGATACAAGAAAGCAAGAAAAAAATGTGACTTTTACAAAACGTTATCTTTAAAAATGAACAGAACTTAGACTTAGGGTTAGGGTTAGACATGAACAAACTATGAGTACTAGTGTACATGGATGACTGGATGAGCAGTAAGGCATTAGGGAGCCAAATATGTTTGAAGAAATAATTAACTTTTTTGGCACAAACCACCAGACTTGACTTCATTGCTGCCGCCTCTGGTTGAATTTTCATCTCTAGTTTCACCTTGGGCCACTGTGACATCGCAGGAGTAAAAATGTGTTACAGCTTGTAAATGTAAAAGGTACTGGCTTACATTTTTACAAATGATTTTAGACCAGGGGTATCCAACACGGTGCCCGCGGGCGCCTGGTTGCCCGCAGAGACCATATGAGTTGCCTGCTACACATGTTCTAAAAATAACACTAGTCACCATGACATTCCTCATAAAAATTATAGTTGTTGTTCTTTTTAAATCAAAAATACTTACAGTAATGCAGATTTTAAATTACAATATTTATTATATATATATATATATTTTTGAAACAAAAATGTCTTCAGTGTAAATGAACTTTCACCTTGTCCGAGTCAAAGTTCACTGCGCATGTCAAACCACCACGTCACTCTGCGGAAGCGTCCGGGCGCAGATTTGGGAAGCGAGATGTGGTTTTTACCCCCAAAACATGACAGAGAAATGAAAGACAAAAACACTATTTTCACGATGACTGGGAGGAAGAGTTCTTTTTCACGACAGTGAAAGATAAATGTATGTGTCCTATTTGCGGGGCGACTATTGCGTCGGCAAAGCGGCACAATGTGGAGAGACGCTGCTTTAGCCGCTACAAAGCTTCCATGCTAACTAGCCACCTGGTAGCACACATAGACTGTATGCGCACTATGGACAGAGAAAGCCTGGGAGTTAAAGGCAGCTTTGACATCTACAACGCGGCGAAAAGTTTCTTCATGGAGAAAAATGTACCATTAGAAAAGCTTGTTTAGTGATGACTGACGGGGCTCCTCCATGACGGGTCGGCATGCAGGCTTCATTGTACGATGCAGAGGTGATCCAGACTTCCCAACATTCCTACATTACCACTGCATCATTCACCAGCAGGACATATGTATGTACAAAAGTGGCCGGATTTGATCATGTGATGACTCGTGTCATAAAGATCATAAATGGCTCCAAAGCCAAACAACCAGGACATTGAAGGTGCTGCTGGAGGAGCTGTCATCTGAACATAGTGACCTGTTACTACACACAGAAACCCCATGGATCAGCAGGGGACCAGTTTTGCAGCGTTTTTTGTCACTGTTGGCCGAAATCAAAAAGTTCATGCAATTCAAAGGAGAAGACACCTTGCTGCTGGAGGACACTGAGTGGATTCTTGCCCTTGCATCTTTAACGGACATCACTGAGAAACTGAACCATCTGAACTGTGAGCTGCAAGGTAAAGGTAAGACATGATAAGCTCTGCAATGCCAGGCTTCCCACTAACACACATTTACAGACAAAGAAAGAGGTAACATGTTGTCATTCAAAACACCGTGCCATTACACAAAAATGTGAAAAATAATTAGTTGAAAACATGTAATGATTTGTTGTTATGATCTGTTAAAAATGTTGCAACGCTGGTGGAAAATGCTGGTGATTAGTACTAATGTGATAGGATTCATTTCAAAATGTGAAAGAGTTGATTTTTTTCGTACATAACTGTTAATTTGTACAAACATGGGACAGAGTTCATAAGTTGTTCAAAAATGTTACAAAGGTAGTAGTTTGTACAAATGAAGCATGATTTGATGACAGTTAAAAATGTTAGAAGTGACAATTTGCATAGAAATGTGACTGGTGTGATTTTGAATAAAATGCTGCAAATATGCTGATTCATACAAAACTGCCAAGAAAGATATTTACAAAAGTTTCAGAGATGGGATACCTCTGACTTTTAAATATTGGAACACATTTCCATATATATGTGTGTGTGTGTGTGTGTGTGTGTGTGTGTGTGTGTGTGTGTGTGTTTCCTACCGTTATTGTTGTGGAAATCGTTAATAATTATTGTAAGGAATAAGTAACATAAATGTGATCCGACAGTCTTTTTACATATTATTTTCATTATTATTATTACTGTTTAAAGATGATGGCGCAAGTTTGCTATTGAGGAAGTTTGTATCAAACAAGGTGCCCTTCATACAACTCAGTACCCTTGAAGTTGCTCTCAGGTTCAAAAAGGTTGGTGACCCCTGTTTTAGACACTAAACTTGTTCCTAGGTCTCTGAGAAGTTTTTGACTAAAATTTTCAGCTGAAGCTGGAATGATGCTTCTCCAGGCTGTATGTTGCAATGTGCGCAGGCATCCCTCTCTTAGTTATTTCTTTCATGAATGCATTATCTTTATGTCTGTTTTGATCTCTGTTCATGTACATCTTCAGAAAAGCATGATTCCAGCTTCATGTATATCAAGGGTGTAATATTTCCAGTTTTAGTAATTAATATATTTTTGTTACTGTTGTGACTTTCTTTTTGACTGAACCTTCTCTCAGTAGTTTTGTGAATACCTCTTCAAAGGAAACTCTGTTTCTTTCAGTTCTGCTTGCCAGGCTCACATCAAACATCTGCAGCCATGTTAGCAGTGTTGTGAGAGAGTGGCACTTTGATAAGATGCTGATGCCATTGTAGCTCGTGAACATTTGTTAATTTGTACATGTACAGCTCAGACTGACAGATGATAGACATGTCTGGTTTGGCTTTGGTTAAAAACCAAAAGCACGCAGTGAATTAGATGTTTGACCAGAAGCTATTACATAAAAAGTTAAGGAATCACCAAAGTGATTAACGTTTACCCAGAGGGTCGAATGTATGTTTGTATGGAAATTACGTAACAATCCATCCGATAGCAGCTGAGACACTCAAAACAGCCAATATCAACCTAATCATGGCGCTAAAGGAATGTGAGTTTATCAATGCACTGATCCATTCATCCTGTTAGCAAGGCTAAAGTCCAATATCTGTCAAAGAAACAGTCATTCTAATTCTCTTGGAGACACACAGTGTTACTCAGCCAAACCACACGCACCGGCACTCACACTGTCTTCCTTACGTCTTGATAAAAAAAGGTATTGATCCTTTATTATAAGAATATTGCAGGTCTCAGTGGTTGAAAGTGAATGAAGTTGAGCCAATGTTCCACAGGATAATGCATTTTGCCCCAAATGTTCTTTGTACCCAGTGAAAATTCATTACAGCACTGTTTTTTTTTCCAAGTCGGTGTTAACTTGTTAGACGAGCCCTGAAAGAAATAAGTTATTTTATTATGCCAGTAAACCTTCAGTTAAGTTGCAATCGTGTTGACAAGACAGGAGATCTGTCACTTTGTGCTTGTAGCTCTGTTAATAGTTGTTCAGAAACACAGTTGGGCCCATAAGACTGCACTTTGCACTTCTGTCACGGTGCAAAGAAATCTTAATCCGACCCAGACGTCTCAGTTCGTCACTAAGAAATGCTTTGACATTTTTCAAAAATACATCTACTATTGAAGAATTAATAACGCTTGGAACCAACTGAAGTTTCTTATTTCTCAGTATTTTCAGTCAATGCTTTAAAATGCTTTATGTGATGATGAGTAACGTATTCTTAGCTGCTGCAGTATTTGGTGATATGTATCAAATGTTTTATGTGGCCAACAGATTTGTCATGATCCCCAGTGGACAGACATACAGACACACACACACACATACACAGACACAGTTTATCGTGGTCACCGCGAGGAGGCAAATTTTTACCCCACTAGTATTGTCTCCTCTTAAGGTGTAGCCTCTTTATAGCTGCATGAAAACAGCTTGCCACAATTGTACTTGTGCTCTAATGAGGCCAAGCTAATTGTTAACCAAGCGACGTCTTGTATGTTTTATTGTCAACAAAATGAAATGACGCTGGAAAACTCGTGTACTTTTTCTCCTTCCTCTCACATGCATGTGGCAGCAGCAGCTCCTCTAACAGGCCACTCACAGAACTTCATTGTTCAATTCATATCTTTCTGAAGGCAGCAAACATCTTTCCAGTGGTTCTCTGCCACTCATAAGATCCCGCAATCTCACATAATTTACTCACATAACCTTAAGCACTATTGTCGACCATAATTAACCACTCAGGGAGGTGTGCTAATATGCAAGATTTTATTTTTGATTTTTTTTGAGTAGGGCTCTGAAAAATGCTAAACATTTTGCATGCATTTTAATACAGTTTATTTAGACTCTAAAGTGATGGATGGTGGTTTGACTGGCAGCATGTTGTGAGGCCAAAACTGGTAAACTCTGCAACTCAGTCCCAGTATTTCTAGTGAAGGTCCAATTTGATTCCAAATCGAACAAATCCTTTAGCTTTTCCAAGGAAATTGCAAGTACCTAAACAATTTATAGTATAATTAATTCCAAGAATGAAAATCTCTGTGAAATTTGATGAAGATAATTCACTGATACAATGATTTGAAACAAGAAAAAAAAACAAAAACAACAAGACCTTTTTAGCCCTCTGATAACAGCCAATAGTAGAATCTTTCTGACTTACAACTGACAGCGACCTTTAACTGTAGATCCTAACAAAGTCTAACTAGGTGCATGTCTCTTGAGGGATCTTTGCCTATTCCTCCTTGGCAAATTGTCCTGGTTCATCCAAATCACATCAAATTTTATTTATTTTTTTTAAATAGACCTTTACCTTAAGTTCCTGTCAAAGATTCTATATCAGAGCTAGGCTTCAATATAATCATAATTTTAATGTACTTGAAAAAGTTGTAGACCTACATGGATTTGTCATTTGTGTCATTTTCTTGCAGTAAGACCCAATAGTGAACTCACACCAGATTGCCAGCAGATTTTTTCACATTATCCTTCAAAAAGTCAACTTTACTTCTTTCTTCATGACCCCATGTACCTGAGCAAAGTTCCCTGTGCTTGAAATAGCAGTGTTCCAACAGTATTATACTCCCACCATAATGTTTATCTGTATTTAAAACCGAAGGCTTCTCCTTCCTTTTACCCCCTAAAAAAGTAACATCTATGGCTCCAAACAGCTCCAGATTTGTATCATCAAGCAAGGACAGACTTCCAAAACTCATCCCTGTAGTTCCTTTGCTTTTTGTGATCATGAAATTAAGAGTAGTACCTCTAAATCTGACCTTTAAGTGCCACTAGACTTGTTGATTGGAGTCAATTTAGTGGAGCTCAGTACTGATTCAAGTCAGATTCTGGTTCATGTGAGATTTGTCAGTTGAATATTTCATTTGCTACCTTTAGTTGAAGAGTTCATTTGTTAGACAGCAATTTTATGTTTGTTTTTGAATAATCCAGAATGCACTAAATGGTGATTTTATCACTTATGTATGTTTTATGAAATTATTAGTATTGTATGAAGAACAGTTTTTAAGATCATTTTTACTTAAATGTTGCAAGACATCTCAAAAAGAAGCCACAGTTTTCTAAAACAGTGTTGTTTTTTTTACACAGTTGCAGTTTTATTTATAGTGATAATGTTCATTGTTTTCGAGCAAAGTTTCTTGGTAATCTTTTCACTCAAACAAACGTTATCGGGAGCAGTCCATGATAACAGTTAGCACTGATTTACTGCCTGTGGCTGCAACTCATCACTACATGGCTGCCCTCACTGACACAGAGCCAAAGTCCTGTCTGCTGCTAAACTGGGTCTCACTTTATGGAGGCCTTATCAAACACTGCTGCCCCCTTTGTTTTTGTTTGCACTGCCCAACTTAAATATGTCCCACATCAGTCCTTTATTTGTCTTTTTTAAAGCTATCCTCCTGGTACCTTTCAGGGTTTGGTTCAACAATCAGTCCACGTTAAACTCATTCACACCACTCCTGACTCTTCTTCACCTTTCCAGACATCCATCAGAAAGCAGCGTCCGAGTTAAGATGGTGACAGCAGGTGTGAGTTTCTCACTTGCAGTGAGGCTTTCTTCCGTATTTCATGTTGTTTATTGTAAGATTTCCACAAGCAGATGACAGAAATGTGTTATTTTAAGCGGTTTATAGGGAGATGTTTGTTTATTCCTGTTGTGAGAGGTATTTAAGCCTCTAAGATAAATATTAGTGTTACTTTTCTTGCAGATGTGATACGTTTATCTCATTGCGTGCTGCTCTATGCTGATTGCTTAGCAGCAGATTTAGTATATAGATATGGCAGAAGGGCTGAGTAAGCATAGCCCAATTAAAAGAGTGTTACAGTTTATCAGAGGTGATTACAGGCACTGAAGTCATACATACATACATATGAAAACCAGGACAACAATACCTTAAGTATGATTTATTATAAATCAAGTTAACTGAACTGAAGTACTTATGTATGTGTCTGAAATAGGGATTATATTTAGTTTCTGAACTGCAACCAAGTACATGTGTTTTTCTACTGACACTTTTGTTCCTATGTGAATTTTAACCCAACAGCTGATGACTTTAGAAGACAAAAACCTTTTTTTCCATATTCCCTAATAAATACAATTACACAACATTTTCTTTTGGAAGCTTAACGTGCACAATCATATCTGTCAAGCAGAAGTTGTAGAAGGATTTGACTGTAGATTTGAACAAATCACGAGTGCACAGTCTCAGCAGTGGAAAGAAATGCATGTGGTTAAACATTTAAAAATAAATATCTGTGGCTTTTCAAAAACAGAAATCGTAAACGTGTAGTGTAAGATTAATCCTTTAACTAACTTAACATTAACTTAACATTCTATGCATTCTTCGGTCCAATTTGACTAATTTTGAGAGCAGAAAAAAAACGGAATTATATTTTATTTAGCTTTAAATTGAAAAAAGTCCTAAAGTGACCCGAGATATGTGACAACAATAACAACAAAAAAACCCAATAATAATATTTAAAAACAATATTGGGCAGGTGCTGCTATTATGTGCATAATTAAGTTGTTTCTTGGTCAGATTTCCACGGTATCTATTAAAACGGATTTTGGATCCAATGATGTGGACCAAATCACAGAAAATATCGGTCAAAGGGAAACTTGATCTTGTGACACACGCGTGTTGAACTTGTTTATGCAGCAAATAGAGAAAAGAGGTCAAATGGTCTCTTGACACTGCCACACAGTCAGTACCTGCACTGGTACAAAGTAGCCTCAAAATCCACAAATTGAAACTGGCCAGTTCTTTGAAAACCAGCAAAGATAAGGCCATGAAGGAAACTGAGCGGATATGTCCCTGAGGTCATGGCAACAGGAGTTACTGTACAGGAGGTCATTGATGTGACTGTCTAGATGGACAAACAGGCTGCTTTGAAGGCAAAGACTAGTTTGCAGTTATCATTTTTTGTTTAGTTTTGTTTGTTGGTTAGCTCCAGAATGTACTTGCCATTTTTTGTTGTTATTAAAAAAAATAAATAAATAAAATTAAAAAAAAAAAAAAAAATATATATATATACACTGCATCCTGTTGTACCAACTTAATAAAAGAAAACAGAACAGTTATTTTATATATATATATATATATATATATATATATATATATATATATATATATATATATAAATAAAAAAATAAAATACCTGTTCTGTTTTCTTTTATTAAGTTGGTACAACAGGATGCAGTGTTGTGTGATAGATGTTATTTTGCTAAAAATAAATGGTGTGAAATCTACAAAATAGATTCTCCCAGCTCTCTGAAAGATAAATTGATGATTAATCACCCATTTATTAATGTCAAATAGTCTAAAATCTGAAGTTCAGACAGACACTTTATTAGCAGATTCTTAGGTTGAGTTCAAACTGAGCCAGACTATACTAAGAAAGTATAGAATATGAACTGTATGAAAGAGGTAAATGACACTGATTAACTATTAGTACCAGATGGACTTTAATTTTAAAGTGTTAAAGATTGTGTTTTTTTTTTGTTTTGATGTGATTCGTTTTTCACAGCATTTGATAACTCTCCATCATGAGATCTCTGCTGAGTCACTGAGCTGAAGTTCACTGTCCTCACGCTGGGATGTTGTGTTCTGTCAATATAAGTGGATTTGTTTGTAAAACATTGAGCATATCAATCATTAATACTAAGAAATATATACTGTCGATTCACTGACATATGTTGACATGGTTATTAGTATTAATTGAAAGTATCACATGATAATAATTCTCTTTGCTCCAAATTTTATGTGCACATGTTCTGTATATTATGATGTTTATTATAATCATACCTGAAACAACAGAAAAAAAGTCACTCAGACAGCTGTGTCATTTAAGAGCTTTTTATTTATTGAGAATGGGTCTGAATGTTAATATAAGAGTTTATATTCCTGAATAATAATAATAAAAAAATACCACCTGTAAATTTACAAAGCCCACCACAAAGCCCTTCAATCCACTTTGCAACAGCCTGATAGAAATTTCTGCATCCCCAATGACAACAGTTTTATGATACCAGCCTGCAACCTGGATATTGTGAATCTGCAATGATGAAAAATGTAAACTTGTGTGTCACACAGTGAAACTGGCTGTGGATGCAGGTCTGTGGGGACTTTTACAAGACAAACAGTATCTACCATTGGTTCTAAAGGAATTTGGACCTATGGAGAAAGTTTGGGTGTTGGCTGTAATGAGGACAGTTTATTGCTTGTCATCGGGAGCAGGGAGTTTCTCGAGTGTGGGCTCCATGCCCCAGATCTCACGAGCATACTGGGCGATGGTGCGATCACTGGAGAACTTGCCACATCCAGCAATGTTGTAGATCACCTTCTTGGTCCATTCCTTGGGGTTCTGATGTGAAGATAAAATGATTAAGTGAGTAATAACATCGGTAAATACTGAGATTATTCACTCTGAGTGCTTATTCTATTGACGGTGACACTCATGTTAGAGCGAAATTAATTTAAAAGTATGCTATGATTGCAAAAGAAGACATTTATTAAACATTTCTTTTAAATGCATATACCTTGTAAAGAGCATTGACTTTCTCCTGGCATTTAATGTAGTCTTCATAGTCAGCAAAGACCTTAAACCTGTGCAGAAAATGAAGCAATTAACTCAATGAAAAGTGACATACATAAACAGGTAAATAGCACACTGTAAATGCATATATGTAGGAATACTGAATAGTAGTGTGCATGCAAAAAAAACTGCACATCGGCGTGTTTGTTTTGTTAAGTTTTTCCTTTTTTTCACCAGTACGCAAGTTTATGCACATTCTTATTTGCATGTGTGCATGCAGGTCTGTGCCTCAGGCTGCTAATGTTAGATGTGTCTCTACCTGTCATGATGCATCAGCATGTTGACAATTTCCTTAAACAGGTCAGGCTGCTTTGGGCTAAAGAAGCCTCCAGCAATCTGGTCAATAGCCTGTTTCAGCTCAGGCAGGCGGTTGTAGTACTCTTCAGCGTGGTATCTAAGCAGGACAGAAAACAAATAATAAACACATTCAGAAAAATAGAAGCACAAGCTTGTTGCTGTAGTGACTTGCCCATTCACAAGGGAGAAGTAGTCAGTGCCTACACGTAAATATCAGCAGGTTCCCCAAGGCCACGCTTTTTAGAGCGGAAAACCTCAGCTTGTGTGGACAAAACATTTGACTCTAAGAGAATTTATGGGCAGATTGCAAGAGATCATTACCAAAACCTGTCCTAGACTGCAGAGCAGCTGGGTAGTCAGAGTGTGTGGAGCTCACTACAGTGATATTAAGAAGTCTTGACAGTTGGCCTATCTTGGAGGTATTTCCCCAAATGGATCTGGTAGCACTCATTATATTCTATATTGGCAAAAAAAAGAGAGACAAGGATTGACCCATTTTTCCCAACTTCTGCTCCCTCATATTTACCCCTATGGGTTTATGTCAAGGTCACATTATTTTTGGGCTCGTAGGAAAATATTTCATGACTTACAGCTGTATATCAAAAAATGTGTAGTGAAAATATTTGATCGGTCACAAAGAAAAAAACATGTTTGAGGGAGACAAAAATACATTGTTTGGAGAGATTTGGGTAAGATGGGGTTACCCTTTCATGTCAAGTGCATCAACGTCATCCACCCTCATGCCGAAGATGAAGAGGTTGTCTTCACCAGCCTCTTCGGCCATCTCAACGTTGGCTCCATCCATGGTACCGATGGTCAGAGCGCCGTTCAGCATGAACTTCATGTTGCCGGTGCCGGAGGCCTCAGTGCCAGCTGTGGAAATCTGCTCTGACAGGTCAGCTGCAGGAATGGCTGCAAGATGACAGAAGGACGGGGTTGATGTCTCTAATAAGCATTTTCTGTTTGTGCTGTACGCTATACAGTGGTTTGGTAACTACCTTTCTCTGCCAGTGTGACTCTGTAGTTCTCCAAAAAGATGACTTTAAGGCGGTCTCCCACCACAGGATCATTGTTGACCACCTCACCAATAGCCGTGATCAGACGGATAATCATCTTGGCAGTGTGGTATCCAGGAGCAGCCTGCAAGACAGTAACTGTTAGAGGCCTAACATCAAATGCATTTAACTGCAACCATTACAATACAAACCTTTCCTCCAATCATGACAGTTCTTGGAGTCCACTGCTTGTTGGGCTCCTTCTTGATGCCTGGCAGAGACATGAAGAGATTACACAACTGGAGTGTGTAGCAAAACCCTGTTCAGACTGTGACACACAACCTGTAAAGATTTGAATTCACACAGTATTTGAATTTGAGGCTTTTAAATGTGTGCTTACGGTTGTAATAGGTGATGATGTGCAGGCAATTGAGCAGCTGTCTCTTGTACTCGTGGATTCTCTTGACTTGAATGTCAAACATGGAGTTGGGGTTGATCTTCACCTTGTAGTGCTCCTCTAAGTGCACAGCGAACTTCAGCTTGTTTTCCTACAAGATCAAGACATTGATTTTGTTAAGTTCTCCTTCAGCTTGTGTGGTTATTTGTATGTGCTGTACAAAGAGGCATTTCAAGGATGCTACAGTAGTGCAATCAGATACAACAGCATGCGAAGTTCCAAGCGTTAGAGAAAATTCATTTTCGCAAAATGTCACGGCATCTCTCCACACTGATTACTGTCTCTCAGGCTTGGGGAAGTGTGTGTCAGTGTATTCATTTTTAACTGCTCATCAAGTACAGAGAGAGTCAAATGTAATAAATTGTGGGTTTAAGAGGGAAACCCATCCTCTGTTTGTTTAAATTTCTGTCTGTCATACAACTAAATGAACTGAAACCATGGCCCAGAATAAGCAGGTTGAGCAGGTGGCTGAGGCGTCGAGAGCCGGCAGCGGCTGAAGGAGAGCGCCGGCTGCTGAATGTCACATGGGCCAAAAACTGTGAAGCATCGTGCCTACGAGGCCTTGATGTAAAGCCACTCATTCATGCCAGACAGACAGCCAGACGGTGCCCATCTCTATCCTGGTGCTATTATATAAACAGCTCCTCACTCTGGACAGCCCAAGGACAACGGCCATCTAAGTATATTCATAAAACGACGTTTTCCAGAGAGAAGTGTCAACCCTGACGATACGCTGACTCTGCTGCTAATGGAGGTTGTGACATTGATCACAGAGGAACAAACAGCTCTGCAGGCTGGTTCTTTGAACGGAGTTACTGCATCGGGTACATTATGGAACAATCTGTGTATGTAATCTGTAACAGGCACAGACTGCCCAATGGTGGAAATGTGCCAGTTCTCTGCAGGGCTTTGTGCTATTAAGCAAGGGCTGGGTTTGCATATCATGACAGAGCACAATTATATATTCACAAGTATCTAATTATCTCCTTGAGCAACATAGTGCTAATTCTGAACAGACACATTAACCTGACATTTGACAAAATATAATATCCCACTCACTTGCTTCACTTTGGCAATATCACGAATGAAGGCCTCATCATTCACATAGTTGCGGAGACTCTGAAGCTGGTCAAGGTCACGAATGAAGTCCTCACCAATTCTCTAATGAGAAAAAATGAGATTGAGTGAATAAGGGAGTATTAGATCATTTCGCACAGTGAAGTATAGCTTAAATATTATTGTTTTTTATGTTGTTTGTGTGTTTGAAAGGCAGCTAACCTCTGCAATGACCTCAGCCAGCCCGGGGTTGCACATAACCAGCCAGCGGCGAGGAGTAATGCCATTGGTTTTGTTTTGGAACTTATGTGGCTCCATTTCATAGAAGTCCTTGAAACTGCAGTGGAGGGAAGCATCACATATATCAGTACACACAGATAATGTGCAGGCCATGAAATGACAGAGGCTGGTGATTTATGAAACAGATGCTACATATATAATGCACATACATGTATTGCATTGTAGAGTTAGTACTAGTTAGCAACTATAATGTATTCCAGGCATATTAGAATTTATCGTAGGAACGTACACAGTAGCTTTGAGGATGTCAGAGTGTATCTGGGCCACGCCGTTGACAGCATGGGAGCCCACAATGCACAAATGGGCCATGTTGATCCTCTTTTGTCCACCTTCCTCAATGAGGGACATACGGCGAAGACGATCAACATCACCTGGATACTTGGCAGCAACTCTCTGCAAAGGAAAAAGAAACACGATATAAAAGATAATACATTCATAGGTTACATTTCTTTATTTTACTTGCTGAATGAGATTTTGATTGTCATATCACAGTAGGTCAATGCACCTTTTCCAAAATAATATCAAACCATGAGCAACAGAACAATTTCCATCAGAATGTAAGTAGATGAAAGTCAGTGTATTATTGTGCAGACATAAAGCCTGCCCACCACTTCATGTCAGAAATCTTTCTCTCTCCATTTAGTAGAAATGTGGGAGTCCAGTTCTGACAGATGTTGCAATTAGAAGCCAATAAGCAGCATTTTGTTCTTTGACTTTTACATTATAGCATTTATGTCCTCATGCCAATCTTAAAAGTCATTCTTTGCATTTTAATAGGCTTTTCTGCTGCTTCTTCTCACAATGGCAATCTAGAAACTATTCACAATCAGACAAGTAGATCAAATATTGAAATTTTAATGAAGAGTTTTGTTTTTTTTTCAATCCTCCAGGTTTTTATTATTATTATTATTTTTAATTATTATTTAGTCCACTTGTATTTAATCCTCAATCAAATGTATTACTTCTAAGATTCTTTGACATTATGTACCTTTGTTAATTTGTGTCTTATCTTCCTAATCAGACAGATAGAAGCACAGAGAAATACTCTATGCCCACATTTAAATATGTTGGTAATAAACCACAGAGAATATTGGTAGCACATTGAGTTTGCGTCCTTTTTTTATACTATATACTATAGGATGCAACATGATCTAGATTATATCACGTTGCAATGTGCAGTACTAACCTCCAGGTGGCGGCGGTTGATCTCGTAGACTATTTCCAGGTGACGGGGCAGCAGATGAGCAAACAGGTCGACTGGCCAGCGCTCCAGAGCTTCAGGAAGGACGGTGTGGTTGGTGTAAGCACAGGTGCGCACACAGATGTCCCAGGCCTAAACAACAGCAAAAGAAAACAGGTTTAGGGAACCACACAGCAAAGTTCTGTACTTGTTTCCATCATCATCCCTGGAATCCAGCAACATCGCCAAAGCAGCAGCATGCCTTCATACAGTGTTAAACAGATAAAGATATTGAAAAGATATATATTTATAAAAAGAAGTTACAAAAACCAAAACATTAAATAATCAATATGAAGCAATGAAAGAAATGTGTTATGGTTAAACTTTAAAATAAGCTTCACGTTTGGGAAATAAACCGTACAAAGCTTGCAAAAATTCCTCTTTGGACAGTATTACTCCTCCTCACCTTGTCCCAATCCAGCTTCTCTTCGTCAACCAGAACCCTCATCAGCTCGGGAATAGCCATGGCTGGGTGAGTGTCATTCAGCTGGATGGCAACCTAGATATGCAGAACAATATTAAATGTCAATACAGAAATTACAATACACTAAGAAGTGCTTTATAGTCACTGTTCATAATAAGTATTCTCCAAAGGTACAATAAAAACTCACCTGCAACCTGTTCAACACACTCACAGAGGCAATTTAATGAAGACTCACAAAGAACGTCATGGGAAAGTCTTTTCATTTTTGACAAACTATTTTGTTGTGTTTTTCACTTCACCTTGTCAGGCAGTTTGCTGAAGTCTGTGCGAGCAATCTCCCTGGAGCCAAACTTAGAGACCTTGAAACGACGGATGATGTCTTGCAGGGTGGCAGACACCACAAAGTATTCCTGCTTCAGACGGAGCTCCTTCCCTTCAAAGAACTGAGGGTAAAGACACATATTTGTCTCTTTCTGTTCTGTAGGCAAACATGAATAGGGTTTTTATTCATTAAGCATAACCTTTTGAATGTTGGCGACTGACACTGATTCCCGGACAACAGAAATCTTTTTAATAGAATAATTACCTCAGCCTTTCATGAAAAGAAAGTGTTGTATCACAGCTGCAGTAGCTCTATTTCTAATATCTAATATGAATATATTATAAATATTTTACATTTATAAAATACAAATATGTGTATACCCATCCATAATACTCGTTAACTGGAGTGTATTAAGTATGTATAAATGTACACTTCCTTTTAACAAATATGTGACATTATGGAATCTGTCCTCTGTTCAGTGTATCAGCGTGTTTGAATCAGATCATCCTAAAAAGTTCAAAAGTTCCTTCTCTTTTTGTTGAAATGTAAGTTTAATTTCACATTTATGAAGCCTTGTATAAGTAGGGGTAAGTTCTAATGTGTTTCATGCAGTGTTTTTGTCACCAATTATGGATATTCGGATGAGTTTTTCAAAAGAGCTTTGAAAATATCATTGGTCTACTTGCACATATTTGTCACAAAGAGAGGTACTGCAAAGAAACTGTAAGGAAGATTATTTTTTACAAAAGTCTGTTAAGATAAAAAGCAGTAATAAATTAATCAATTAGTTGACCCCAGGAATATAAATGTATGAAAATGAGAAAATGATTCACACATCTTTTTTCAGTAGCTGAAATTTACAGTGTTCATTTTGATTAAATAATCAACCCATTGTTTCTGCCCCTCTATATTTTTTTTTAACACAAACACAAGGATTTTAAAAGGGCTTTGTAATACTGACTAATCTATGAGGTCCACCACGGTTTTTGCTCTCACATGCACAGACATTAATTACCAAACATGACATGAGTTGCAGCTCAGGCTAGATGGTTATCTCCTAAATCCTCCTTCTTGAGTCTTCAGGGAGTCGACACATCTTTAGTCAGGTCTTATGTCAGATTTAAAAGACGGCTTCAGAGGAAGCTGAAAGAGCATACAGTGGCTCCAGCTGAACACAAAGGACATTAGTTGGGAGCCAGATTGTGCAGGTCCATCCCTCAGCTGACAATAGATAAGCCCTATCCATTCATACAGGAGCCATGCAGTCCACAGCTCCCTTAACTATGACATCAGCATGCATCATTTTCCTCTAATCCAACTTAACATGCGGATGTTTGGCCTGTTAGTTCAGGCCTGGAGAGGATTAAAAGATAATATAGGCACATTTTCTTACATTATCGTTGGGATACAGCACACGGGAGATGTTCTCGGCCAAGTTTCTGTCCAGAACAGCCTGGATGTAACCGCCAACGTTGACTGCAAGGAAATCAATACATGAACTCCTTCATAGTTCAAGGTAATTCTCATTTAGCAGCTGTTGCATGATTGAAAACATGTGATCGCTGCCAAACACATACAGTCTTTAAGGTTGAACTCGCAGGGGGCCTTGGCAGACCACAGCCTCATGGTGTTGACAACGTTGTTCCTATAGCCAGGCACGGGGGTGTCATACGGCAGAGCCAACACCACCTGTCAATGTCACCACACGAGGATACAGAAAAGTGAAATATATATAATCATATCACCTCAGATAGAAGTCGTTCATATTCTTTTACTCTGAATCATATTTTCACCTGAGTGTCAACCCATTTGACACCATCAGGGTGATGTTCTGTCCTGCCGTAGAAGTGGACTGGACGCATGTACTCAGGACGTGCTTTCTCCCAGGGGTTGCCATAGCGCAGCCAATCATCAGCCTCTTCAACCTGGATAATGACATACATTTATAGTGAGGGAGAAAAACACTCGTTAGGTAAGTGGCTTCTGAGAGAAGCCAGACATGGAAAATGACAAGGAACTTTAGGTCATGATAATGATAAAGCAGACTCGCCCAGAAGGTGGTTTGAGGTTTGAGGCATGAATATACATTTTCAAATAAAACTCGATGGTTTCTAACCTGCCAGCCATTGACGATTTTCTGATTGAAGATACCGAATTCATAGCGAATGCCATAACCATAGGCAGCCAGGCCCAGGGAAGCCATGGAGTCCAAGAAACAGGCTGAAATAAGGAAGCAGATCAAGTTTATAGCTCTTATATAGAAATAATGCATTATTTAAATCAGTCAACACAGAGAAAAATACTTTGACTGTATTAAAGATGAAGGGTGAAAAGATGCTTACCGGCAAGGCGGCCCAGACCACCATTACCCAAACCAGCATCTTCCTCCATGTCCTCCAGCTCCTCCATGTCCAGACCCAACTACAGAGGGCAGCAGAAACAACACGGACTATTGAGTCTGTGATTTTTGGATGCTATCCTCTTTTTAAAACAGCTGGAGACAGAAATTTCACAGCTATAAGAGGAATATCACCTGGTACGTGGCCTCATCACAGGCGTTCTCCAGTGCGAGGTTCACCATGGTGTTCTGGAGGGTGCGGCCCATGTAGAACTCAAGGGAGATGTAGTAAACACGCTACAGGAATAAGACGAGATATAATCTATGTCAAATGGAGCAAATAAACAGTGAAACATGATCTTCAAAACACTTTCAGAGACATTTTATTGACACTGTATGACTGGGGTCACAGAGAGGTCTCCACATTATGCATGATGGGTACAGTAAAACCTAAAGCTGGTGAGATTATATGCCAAATGTCAAAATGACAGGCAGCCCATATGGTCAAAGAAATATTCAGGTTTCATGATTTAGCTTCATGCATGGGGGTGCATAGAAATGTGCCACCTGAGCCTGTGTTTAGCCTTTGCCATTTAGTTCTGTGTGTGTGTGTGTGTGTGTTTTTTTTTTCCTCCCCTCAGCCATGGAAGGGAGGACAGGAACTGAGGAGGAAAGGCAGAGGGAAGAGACAGGACAGGGGGGCAGATTGCTTTGGGTATTGCATAACACCAACATTTTGGCCCAGGCAAAAATAGCTCCTGTAGAGGTTGCTGTAAAGGTCAGCCTGAGCCTGATACCCTTTCATTGTGGAGTTCAAGTCGAGACTGATAGGAGAAGTGGTTCTGATAGATTTGTAAAATAATAATGAATACAAGTGACACTGAGCAGCTAACAGGATCTCTTGAATTATATATGACTCTATGTTCCAGATCTTATCAGACTTCAATCCTTGTTTCATCTCATTATGCTGATTTGTTCATTTTTTGTTGTTGTTGTTTTCAAAGCACATTATCAATATGGATTTTAAAAAAAAACCCTGTTGCAGTAAATGTAATTTTGTAGTACTTGATGTTGGCACCAAATTACACTTCAGCTTGAATTTCCTTCCTCCTCGAACTTTCTGGTTAGACCTTTAAGGGATTCACCTTTGACCTTTCAGTCTAGAGCCCCAGAACAAGATGTCAGATGGTTTCTCCATTCAAGGTTCTACCCTATCAACATATCAACATTTGATGAAACGGTTTCAGAAAACTAGCTTGCTTTGAGAAGTAAATGTCTCCCTACTGAGATTAATGCTTTGGTGCTTAAGTTACAGAACTCTAACCATGCAAAGTAAGCCAAAGTGTACAGGGAAATATTCTTCCGCTGTTCAGAAAAGAAGAATTATCCCCTTTATTCAGTGAGGTTATTAATGATCTTGCAAGGCACATTTTTTTCCCTCTAAGTAAATGGAAGAGGAGCTTTTCCTCTGCTTCTGAACCTTCTATTGTAATCGAAACGGTTTTGTGTGACATTTTCAAGCAATAGCGTGGTGTGGTTTACAGTTTTGCTGCTTTATTCAAGTGACGCCAGCTTCCTTTTGTTCTTCTAAGGTTCTTTCTTTAGCTGTTGGTTAATGACACTATAGTTGCTGAGATACATCTGTGATGTAGCTGCTTGTAAACGAACTCACGTGACCTTGGAGGCATGTGCTCGTATGACATAAGCAGGGGCTGTGTGCTTTATGGTCAGACAGGTTAGGGAACAGAAGGTCTTGGGGAGGTTTAGTATTTCAACACATTATAGTCATGGCAGCATACCAGCAGAGTGCTAAGAACCTCCAGTGAAGTTTAAATGTCAGGACTTGGCATTACACTGACACCAGGACATTAAAAGTACCATTTAAGAATACAAAGCCCATGCTCTCAGCACTGGAAGAAGCATTCACATCCTGTACTTAAGGAAAAACACTATTACAAGCATGTAAAAATAGCAAAATAAAATCTAAATGTTGTCAAAGTATCGACGAAAGGCCCTCATTATAGAGAAAGTGGTATCCTGTGGCTGATATATTGCATATATTACATTTGGTCATTCATATTAATGCATCAGTGTATAAGCAGCACTTTACTGTTACTAAGTATATAGAGTAGCAGTGGTTTAGTCCAGATGCCCATAACATGTGCATCAGGCCCATTTATTGGCCCAAGAGACACATTTGAGGGCTCATGCGATAACTAATGGGAGAAGATAGAAGAAGATATTAAGTCCTTCTGTAAAAATCTATACTGATTTACTGTGTTTTTCCCCAATGTCTGCTTTTTTGTGAAATACTGGTGAAAGAGTTGTTTAAATGAACCTGAGAAAATGTAGTTAGTTATTTTACACCGCTGTCTGCATTCAAATGCACTAAATGTGCAGAACAAACAGTTATTCCAAGAAACAGTGTAAGATCCAAAGTTATGGCACTGAATGCAAATGACCCCAATGCAGCATTCTTCACTAAACATCCTGAAGGTGTGAAAGAGTTCTTAGATCAAATACTGATGCCAGTGTTTTTATAGTAACACTCTTAACTGCTGTCGTTTCCTGACAAATGCAATATGTTAATACTGTTATATCAATTATAACAATAGCAGCTTTTAATTCATTGATATTGCACCAGTTGATTTTCTGTAATTTCCACATTTCTGTAAACCGTGTCTTTGATGCTGCTCTGACAAGAACTTACTTTGGGATCCTTCTCATAGTAGTGCTGCTGGGTTCTGATCCACCTGCCAATCAAGTGTTCCCGCACTGTGTGGGCAAGAGCAAAGTAGTAATCCCTTTTGGTTGCCACATTTCTGTCCTTGACCAGCGTAAAGTGGAGGTGTCTGTTGAAGTTCTGCTTCAGTTCTGCAACGTTTTCAATTCCGGCGAGGCCTCGCACCGAAATCTGTTTCCTTCTATCGTGGTCAGACAAGGGTTTCGACATGGTGGCACGAGTTGGCTCTGACTCTGGGAGAATGTAAACAATAAGACAGCAGATACACAACACCAGGCCCTGACACACAGCAGGAGAGGCACCCACACCACAAGGCTCAAGTTCATGGTTTTAAAGACACAAGTATAAATATTAAGCAGAGGGTGGAGCAGATTGGGTATTTTAGGTAAAGGGTGGGGCCTGTGCAGAGGACGGTGGATGTTACTTTTCAATTTTGTCACTCAGGATTAAATTATGGGCCCATTTGATATTTATAATATTTGACAGGCAGCAGAACACAGCATCTCATTTACAGTATTGTGTATGCGTTCTGAATAAACAGACTGAAGATTTTATTTATGGTTCCATAAATCAGTACTTTTCCTACTACTTTCCTCTGACATGCTTGTATTTCACGGTTAGATAGATGTGACATTCACAAAGCTGACAGCCTACAATGATTTGAGTGATCGAGCACTATTTATTGTCCTCATTAAAATTTTAATAATGTCATAAAATCAAAATAATGTCCTTTTCTAGTTGGTGGCTAGCAGTTTGTAAATATATTTTTAATTAAGACATTTTATTGTGCCTAAAAATTACAGCACTGCAAAGTCTGCTACTTATCATACCGTAGGGTGATACTATATCTATAAGGTTCTGCATTAGGGGACAGCTACAGGATGGATTTTTTTTTTTTTTTTTTTTTTTAAAGCAATTCACTCTGCAGACTCTGGATCAGGTCTCACTTGTACCTTGGCCTGCTCTGAAACCCAAACAGCAGCATTGCAGCGTTTCACAGTTTCACACTGCTGTATCGGTTCACAACTACTGTACATAGATTCACTGTCAGTAGTTACAAACTGGTAATCCACTGTGTGTAGATCACATCTGTTCAAGAGCCTGGAGCAATAACAGACACAAAATCAGCTGCAGTGAAGCAACTAAACCCACTCTATTTTCAGTTATCACTCTAGCCAGCCGAACTATCATGAAGTCTTGACCTTCTATAAATAGTAACTCTGACCCAGTCCCAAAGGCCATGATATTTGAAAGGCATATCTTGTTAATGTCAGCAAGAGCCGGCAGACAACACTAGTATATTGCTGTCAGTTGGAGCACAGCATACGGGGGAAAGCAGTGTTTGCTGAGCTGTTCTCAGTGGGATGCAGCACTGTATGATTATCATTATCTTGTTAAAAGGGGGGTTCTGCCTTTGGACTGAAATTGGTTAAGAGCTGCATGAAAGAGTAACTCTTCAGTGTCAAAATGGGCTGGATTGCACCCCATTTTGAATAAGTGTTGACAGGAAAAGCATTGGGAGTAAAAATTATCTTGTCTTTCTAACCATTCCCTACTCTGTCACATGATTGGACAAGATGCAAAAAAGAAGAGGGAAAAAAAAATAAAACAAAAGATACCACTGTCAAGCATCACAACAGTTGGACAGCAGCTAAATAGAAATCAAATTGTAAGCTGAGGTGCTCGACAGCGCTTTGTCACCGTCTCTGCACCATTTGAAGAATTTTTAGAACTTACACAGTATATAAATGCTGTCTACACCATTTCCTGTTATGTTTCTTTTAATGTTCCTGCATGCCAAATGACCCCCAGAACAGAGAAACCATCACACAACAGATGACAGAGATTGAAGTTGGCGTGCCCCTGATTTGTCCATTAGGATGAGCAAATTATCTTCTTACATGTCTACTGGCTGTTCTGTCAAAAGGCACATCAAGCATTTCAAGACCAAACTGAAAGAATGCACTGCCTATTGGACGTGGGGGGGAAACACAGTTGCGCAATGGCAAATTTTTGACAACAAATGAAGTTGCTGGGAAAATCTAGCAACTGAAACAGGTCCATGTGCCAGCACAAACTGGCAATTTCCTAAATTAAAAAATAGAAAGATGGACACACAGGATCTGCCAGTTTGTCCTGCCAGTCTTTTTTAATTGCAATGATCTCGCCGTAATATAACCAGTAAAACACATGAAACTTTAATTAGGAAATGTTTTAGTGCATTGGAAATTATAAATCAGTTAACTCAGATGTTAAGGCTGATTTGCCAAGAGTAACCACAGCTGATAAGAGCCCATTTGACAGACATTAGAGTGTAGATCCAACTAATGGAAAGTGACTGCTAAGAGCAACGCTGGGATTTGTTAGACAACATAAAGAAGGAAAATTATGTCTCATACAAACATATCTGCGTCTTCCATTTTTGCTGGTAATTTATCTAATTGTTTAAAAGAAAAACAGATTTTAAAAAAATGCCTTTTGTGCATTATCTGTGATTCAAGTTGTTTTTTGGGGTTTGGGAAAATCAAAGTTCTGAAGCACAGGAGATATTTTTCATTTTACTCTTCAAATGTGAAGCTTTTAAAACATTAAAAAACCTCTCCTCACACAGTTGTAAACATGCATCTGAAAGCTGTCACACAAAATGATGTAATGATGTGTTACATTTGCAGGTGCAATCTTTGTCTCGCACCTCCATGTACTAAACATCATGTTGCTCTGCAGCCTTTCATTAGCATCAAGTTTTTCAATGATGCTTTTTTTCCACTTCTTTTTTCCTCTTGTTTGGCTCACATTGTTGCATCTGGATAGCCAGCAAATTCAGCTCTTTCCAGGTGAGGGAAGTAATGAATTTTTTATATGCACAGCATTGGGACTTAGGAGTAATGGGATTGGTTCCTGTGAATACAATGGGTGAAAAAAAAAAAATAGAAATGAGACTTGTTAGAACCTTGTGAAAAAGGTTTGTATGGGTGAGATCACCAGAGATTGCATTAGTTCCTTGCACTGAAATGAGGATATATAATTAATGGGTAGCAAGGAGCATTGCAAATTTAATGGTTCTGCACTTGTCTACATCCAACAACAACATGCTGCTGCCACCAAAATATGCTATACAGCAGTTAAGCAGCCAAATAATAAGGTCTCCAAAGCTCAAGTTGATCTGGCTGCAATTCTCTGGTTTTCACTCTCTTGCCTCCTTCACACATTTGACATCAACATTGTTACACACAGTCTGCTGGTGGGAAACTTGTTTCTTTTTTCTCTGCCTGAAGAGAATGAGCATCTTTGTTTACATCTCACCAAAAGTTATGGACTTAAGGTATCACACCTACTACTTGGCTCATTAGTGCACATATGGCTGCAACAAGCATTTTTTTAAAAAACTAAGCTTCAGGGTTTTCTTATCATAATGCATGCATTGAATTTGATTAAGTTACATAATTTAAAAGCATGTTCTATTAAACAGCAGAATCGAGACTTGCTTAATTAATTTCCACACAACATGAAATCATTCATCTCTAGTTTCCGTGCGATGATTTCTAATAGTGACAAATGTGATAAGGGTTGTTGGCTTTTCTGTGTGTGTGTAAAACAGTTTTATCTTTGATGGTTGGGGGGGGGGGCATTTAATTGCATCCATGCTGAGTGTTTCTGTTGTGTAGGGTTAAAACGCTGAATACCAATCATCTGATTTGCATTGCATTTCTTGCTTGCAGCGAATTACAGATGACAAGTTGCTATGCAGCAGCGTGTTTTACTCGGGTCAAATGCTTTATGCTGTCTGTCTGTGGACTTGTCAACATGAGGCCGTCACAGAACAGAAGGAATACTGTCACCTGGTGGTAAATGTGGTAATGTCACAATGAAAAACCCCTTGGTCTGTTCTGCAGTGAGGAGAGTGGAGAGGACCAAGCAGCACTGGCAAATGCACCTATGGGGAGTGAGCATTATCAGCTAATTAAGTACGTACTAATTAACACAAGGAGATATATCGGCTACTTAAAGGGCCACTCCACCAATTTTACACATGGTTTAGCTTTCTCATTACAAGGAGTAGGCTGTTAAAACAGATGTCTAATGTCTTCTGTGGATCTATTGAACAGCATTATTGGTGTAGGGTTTAAGTGTAGGATCAAGTAAGTACTTTAGTTGTTTGTTCAGCTTTACTCACTTTGGACAAAAACTAAGGATATGTTGGCCTCTGCTGCTTCGATTTCCACTCTTTTTTCCCCTCATCTTTTCTTCATGTGTATCTCCGATGCAATGAAAATGCAATAATAAATAGCTGGAACATGCAGTTGGCACAGGCTATTGTGTTATACTGTAGGTTGACTGTTTTATAATGCTTTTTTTTTTTCACCAATCATTGGCAGTAGCTGTTTTGCCAAATGTTTGCAGAGAAAAATTACATTTTCTTCTGTCTGACATTCAAAGAATTGTCTTGTGTGTTTTGTGATGACACTTGTCAGAAACACTGGGAAAGTTTGAGTGACTATGGAGGAAACAAATGAGGAAAATAACAAAATCAAAACAACATAAAAGCCAGACAAATCCATGACAAACCTCAAACAAGTGGTTTTGAAAAGGTGAAGCATGAGCAGAACTGAGGCCATGTAAATGTATCTGGACTGACTTGTAATAGCACCGACTTGCCACTCAAAGCAGCCGCACCCTTCATTCTGCATAGCTTTATGATTTAATGCAACTTGAATGAATGAGTTATATAAAAATTCACCCCTTGTACAGTTTTCATTAACAGGGAAATTAGCTACAGAGACCAAAACTGTACATTGTACTAGGCTGTAAACATGTTTATTTCTGCTGTTAAGTAGGACATTTTAATATGAGGCTCTATGGGAATTGGCTCATATTTTGAATAGAATAGAATAGAATATGCTTTATTGTCATTATACAGTGTATAACAAGATTGGAGAGTTCCTCCTTTTCAGTTCAAAGAAATCTTAAAGATAGTGCAAACAGTCTGTATATTTACAAATATGCAGTATTTTGAGCCAGCCTCAAGTGGCCATTTGAGAAACTGCAGTTTTTGGCTTCCTTTCTAAGCCCCAAAGTTTGCTGGTTGATTCATTGGGACGGTGTGGACATGTCCTTGATTGACAGCTCCTTCACTCACCTGTTGTACGTGCTAAGGCAGAAACTGTAACTTGCACCATTATTTCTAAAATCCAAGCATAGCTCCACCCATCTTCAGTCTGACTTAAAGTCTAGCAGAATAATCATAAAACCCTCTGTGAGTGAGCAGTACATTTTGATACCACATGTCCACAACACTGGGGCTGTTTCCAAAAAAACTTTTGTTTTCTCAGTTTTAATTTATGTATTTATTTATTTTATTATTTTTGAAATTCTGTAATTGATTTTTTTCCCCTTTCTGCACAATACAAATGCCTTTTTCACAGCAGACATGTCGACTTGTCATAGAAGCCCAGATGGTATTAATAAATTAAAGATAGCTTGGACAGTGAGTCATAGCCTGTGAGCCAGCATACACAATACCAGAACCCTGAAAATGAAGCTGCCAAATAGAATTCAGCCATCATTACTTTTTTTTTATTCACACCTGTGATTTTCCAACTGTGACATGTCATAATGTCTTTTGTAAAAAGCCCATATTGATTTTCCGTCTTTGTCTATGAAATGTCAGTTTATGACATAACAAGTAGTTACAGTTAGGTTATTATACTCTCCATCTCTTGTATTTACAACTTGATTTGCTGCACAAATCCAGGATTAGCATAATAATTAATAATGATTAATGATTTATATGTCAACCATGTTATTTCATCAACCAATATTTCACACTATTGCCAAGAAATTTAGATAAACACAGTGTGACTTTTAGACACTTGGTTACTGTCACTTACTTTAAGACCTTGTTTACCTGCATCACACTTGTTGTGGCTGCTTTGAATATTAACTACTGAAGGTGAGACACTACAGGAAATGCATTGTTTTTTCATGCACTGGTCAATTTTGAGATTTTAGACTAGTTTGCTTCCATGCCACGTCTTCTTTCAGACTAATGGAACAAAAATGTCCAAAATACACATTAAGGTGTTTATTTTGCATTTGTATCTCTAAATTTCAATTACAAAACATATAATTAAAGGTTATTTCCTCAAAATGATTATTTTTTTCTTATACACTGAGCCAGGAATCTCTAAATCAGTAGCACTTACATACACAGAATGTTCCAGTTTTATTCCTATCTATGTTCTGATGTTTTTTTTTTTTTTTACTGTGGGGTTTGTCTATATATCATTCACAGCATGATTTATTGAACATTTTATTCCTAAAAACATGGCGAAGATGGATTATTTTGTGGCTGCTGACAGTGTTTTCTGATTTATGGAGTGATAAAAAGGAGATATCAAAAATCCCTGTTGTAAAAACATTTACTGTAATATGTCAACAAAATGAAACAAGAACTTTGAATCCGGTTTCATCCAATGTTCAGATTTCTCTTCAGGAAATGTGTGCAAATTTGCCCATCATTAATTCACCATTTGCGTATTTAAGCACACAATTTCAGAAAACCTCTTACACAAGAAAAACAGTTGTCTCACTGCAAGCAATCACCTGTAGAAGTTTTAATTGTGATATTTATTAGTCATTTTTTAAACTCTGTTTCATGTGTTTAACTGTACTGTGCAAACTGTTTTAATGCACCACAGACTCTAACAGAAGCCTTGCACAAGCTACAGGAATGCTGTGAGCCCAAGCATGCGCTTTCTTCAGATACAAAAAGACCAAGTTGGAGTTTGAAGCTGAATCCCAGGAAGCAGGTTCAATAACATGCATGCTTTATTTAAGTCCTGGAGGGCTTTCTTATAATATGTATGTTGCTCAATATTTTATTGCAATTGTAGCTCTCTGCACAACAGATGAACACCTCTATTTCCTCATCGAGGCCACAGAGCTTCACTCTGCCTTAGACCAGAACAAAAATCAATAATTGCCTCAGACAGGTCACTGAAACACACACACACACACACACACACACAACTGTTTGGCAAGGTGTTGTGGGGGTAGAAATACCACAGATGTTCACAATAAAAGCTTGCACTGGCCAAAGAATGAGTATGTCCCAGAGATATGCAGATCAAAGAATCCTGGTGGGTGATAAAACATAAATATACCTTAATGCAATGAAGTAAAGCACTCCTCTCTTTGCATTGGTTAATGCTTTGTAGTACAGTAGTTGTACTTGGCAGCTTTCTTTACCATGTTTCCTGCTGCAAAAGGCATCATATGACAAAACAAGAGAAAGCATCTTGTTAAAGTTCATATGATAACTGTGAAGCAAAGTCACCTTTAGTCCCACCTGCACTCTGCAAACAGTAAAACACAGCTAATAGACACAGCGCAGTCATAATACATATATTGAAATGCAAGAAGCTCCAAGGAGAGCTAAAAGGTAAGATCAGACAGTAACAAGACAGGAGATGTGCTAAGTAGAGGCAGAAAACCATCCTTGGACACTTAACCTCTAAATGTGTCTGAACTTCATTCTTCAAAGGAGGGTTTGAAACAATCAGATCTCTGATGAGGACATTGTGTGGATTTCAGCCCACCGTCTCTGCTATGTGACTGGCAGGCTGATGTGTTCTGGTGATTCGTGGACATGCTTCCAATTCAGATGGGATTCTATTGGGTTGGTTTGTTGAATTTCTTAATTTCCAAAATTCCACCCAGTAAAAAATTACATTGTTGTTTTTATACCTTAAAAAAAATCAGTGTATTCTTTACATCTCCATTTTTTCTGTATTTTATGTAGATATTTTGCTTGTATACTACAAAATGTTTAAAGATTTGTCACAAATCTCCAAAAATCCGGACA
Source organism: Amphiprion ocellaris (assembly GCF_022539595.1). Lineage (NCBI taxonomy): Eukaryota > Metazoa > Chordata > Actinopteri > Pomacentridae > Amphiprion > Amphiprion ocellaris. The sequence goes on along the minus strand of NC_072779.1, from coordinate 13,011,498 downwards.
AACTTGTGTTTTCTATCATATTGAAATGTAAATGTGCTGCTAAATTCCCACTAGGGTTACTTTTAAATTAGAAACACTTGTATAGTGTTGATTTTCTGCGGTGAGGATTTTAAATCTCGCAGTGAAAGTATTCAACCCCATTTACTCGCTCAGGCTGAATTGTTTTGCAGGAAAAAAAACATTTCAAAACATTCATTATTTATCCGTCATCTTCAGATTCAAGATTGCTTTGATTTTATGTGTCTCACAAGGAAGGCTTAGACCCACAGCGGCTCACCTTAACAGGCTTTTAGAGGTTCATACGGGTGAGTCAACCATCACTGATAAATCAAATATTCTACCCTGACTTCACAGCAGGCTGCATAGACCCGGTATAGGACAGTGAATATCAAATCACAGTTTGCAGCAGATGACATGTTTGTTATGCTTTCAGAGTGGTCAGCAGGTCATCTGGTAGTGGTCCTTCCAAATCCAACAGGGTTACTCAATTTCACATAGCTCGAAGAATCATCCAGAAAATATACGGATCGCTTCACTACATGATGAAGTTAAACATTTATGTATTCCAGCACTAGATGTATATACCTGCACGCACACTGTGAACTCCTTCCTATTTATTTCTGTGTTTTTGGCTTTTCTATTGCTTTATGTCTGTTTTTTTTCTATTTATGCTTGTTCACATCCTTCCTTCAGACTTGTGTCTCATCTTTTATCTCGCGTTGTGCTCTACATAAAGCGTTTAGACTCGCTTTATGGTATGAAATGCACAAAATGCTTCCTGTATGTGTAACTTAGAGTTTCAGATAAATTACAAGAATAACGGCTCTCTTTGCACATGGTATTACACCGATATTGATATTTTACCATCTCAGATTTCCCACTCTGCTGCCGTTTCTGTGCAATTTTCCATAAAAAAATCATAACAAAAATTCAATTAATGTTCTTCCTGTGAATCCCACTGTTCCCTCCTCCCTGCCATTAATGATAGGGGAGTGATAGTGGAGGTAGTGATGGGGGAGGCTCAGGGTTGGCTGCAGCACTTAATGTTTCTGCATTTGCAACTCTGGGGCTATTATAAAGAGCAAACATCACAATTACAGTTTAGATAATGCCCTGCCAAAACCTAATTTACTTACATCACCTCTTTGCACACTGGGATGATGGCAGCTGGAGATGCAGGTTCACAGACAGTTTCCAGTAAAATCACTAGGATTTAATTGAACAGCAAACTAAATTCAAAGCTGAAAATCTACAAAAACACCCTCCGCAGAGGCTTGAAAGTTCTCCTGAATCACATAAATCATCGGTTAGACAGACTGAATAGGAGGAAAAGGCTTCTGTTACTGTAGGAATGACATGAGGGTGTGCTGTGTTACATGATAGGCTAAAAACAAAGATGGCAACTGAATGAGTAAGCGGCTCTACATGATGAAAACACACAAAGATTGAAATCTGTGCACAATGGGGCAGAAGAGACACTTTCTTTTAGTGGCGAGATGAGTGATTGAAGGGATTTTTACGCACACAAAAAGCAAACAACGTGGCATCACATGAGGGTCCAAGCAACTGGTGAATGTTGCTCAAGGACACTTCGGCAGAATAAAAAGACATACAGGGCTGCAGGAATCAGACATGATCTTATGTTGAGATTGTGGTGTGGTACTGGGAGGTCTGGAAATAACGTCAATGCACCTGCTCCACTACCACAGGTTGCGGTTTGTGTGGTTAAACGCCGTTTAATCCTCCATGGCAACGCTGCTGTGAGTTTGATGGGGAGCAGGATTGGTCAACAGCGGCTGACCGCGCCCTCAACCCATATAAGCTACCTACCAAACTATTAGGCTACCATCAAGTGTCGGGGGAATGACGGCTCTGCTGCTGCTGCTGCTGCTGCTGCTGCTGCTGCTGATGCTGATGCTGATGCTGCCCTCGGTGCGGCGGAGGAGAGAAAGCATCTTTGTCTGTGCAGCGAAGCTCCGGGTTTCCCTGCCTGCCTGCCTCCATCGCCACATCTAAAGATAAGATCCTTTCTGAAGACAGAGGTCGAATATTCATCTGCCGCATTCATCTCTGCTCAATTTAGGATTTTTTTCCCCCTCCCTCCCCTCTTCCTCTCTCTTCCCCCTCTTCTCTCCTCTCTCTCTCTCGCTCTCTCTCTTTTGTGCTTGCTGTTTGCCTGGCTGGAATAATCAAACCCTCCCTTGTATCCATGTGTCGGATCGCTGGATGATGCTCAGGTAAATGACACCCTCACACCTCCTACACAGAAACGACCTTATGGATAATTAGCTTCAAAGCTCGCTGCGGTCAGAAAAGAAGCACACAAGATAAGGCGATTCATCTCTGTGTGCTTCTTTACAATGTCCGGGATTTGTTTGCCTTTCAATTCGGGGATGCTGCCGCTCACCAATTACAGACACTTTCTCCTGAGGTGGCTTTTCACTTAACGCAGCCAGAGGTGATCAGATCGGGAAAATCAGACCTTCTATTTTTTTTTTTTTTTTTTTTTTTTTTAAATGTGTTTTTGCATCAGTGTTTACAGTCAGTTGAGGTGGGTGGAGGAGAGGTTCCCAAATTCAGCACGGTTTTGCGGATGAGGTCGCTTAATTGCGTGCCGTAAGACATGCCCTGTGGTCGGGCTACAGCACATCCAGCGGGGGGGATTTTTCTTTTCTTTTTTTTTTTAAAAATTCTTCCTTTAGAATAAAAGGCTGCGGCTCCGGTTGGAAATATGGGAAAAAGCAGCCACACAGTCTATTGTTTGATTTCGCCCGATGACACACGCCGGGTCGGCTGGAGGGAGAAGGAGGATGAGGATGAGGAAGAGGAGGGGGTGGTGGGTATTAATTTTATATAAAAGTGAAGTTAAGGTGGTCTTCGAGTCATGCAGCGTGCAGGGCCCTTGTCTCTGAGACGCTTGAGTTGGCCCTATTTATTATTGAGAGGGATTTCGTGTTCCTGTGGCAGAGGACTGGCCAGTTTAAAGATAGGAGGAAAAGGGGGAGTCAGGCAGCTGCCACATCATTTGCTCTGAAAAAACATCCTTAAAATGAGGCAAAGTTGTGAGCTGTTTTTGTTTTTCCTTCTTCTCCATTTTCTGTTATTTACCTGTGTGGTGGAGGTGTTTGTTCAACTGCAGCCCAGTATCTGTTCCCACATAGGAAGCTGCTGCCTCCACACAGCACATATTACATTACAGCACCAATTAAGGAGGGCCGACCACTGAGGAGGTGCTGTAGTTAAAATTACTGCTTGTGCTCAGATTTATTTATTTTTTTACACAAAGACACAAATGTCAGTAAATCCTCCACACCAATTTCCCACAATGCACATTAGTGATGGATGACTGTGAATGAACAGAGAAAGGCTCCTTTCTTTAATCATCATCTATTGTTCATTGGATTGCAGAAATTGATGTAGTGTGGAATTTTGATCTTATAATAATCAATCGTGGGTTTGTTCGGTGCTTTCTGTTAAAATGTTGTTAAAATCTTGTTCTCACAGCTTGATATCCCCCCTGATAATTAGAAGGACAAAAAAAGAAGAGGGGAGGGGTCTAAGATTGTGAGCTACACTGCTGCACATCTTGCAGGAGTGCTGCTGCCCTTCCTGCACCTCCTGCAAAACCCTATTTGCTTTGCAAATTCTACTCCGACTGTAATCCGACTCATTTTGTCAGTGAGTTCTCTGAGGAGGAAAAAAAAAGCTGAAAGCTAGGTGTTCACATTGAGCAGGTGAGGTGAGCAGTGCTAGCTCGGGTTTCCTCATCATTTGAATTAAGGTGACCACTTCTGTTTGGCGACTGTTGCATGCGATTGTTTCCAGCACCTCGCTTGTGTTACCCTCAAGTGTTGCATCTCAGATTGCTCGTATTCTCGTCAACGCTTTTAAATCCCTTCTGCTCCCTGGGCTGACAGACTCATTTAAGTGCAACCGTTCTTTAGTAAGCCACTTGGTTTCCAAAATGAAAGCCATGTTGACAACCAGGAAGTCATGACTTGCAAAGCTCCAAGCATGAACAATGAACTTCTGAAATGTTGAGCATGACTTTTTGTGCGTATTGTGTTATTCTGAAGATATTTTTAGCAGCAGCTCAACAGTGGGGTGTGTCACAGTCTTGACTTAGTGTTTTCTCTGTGTTGTACTGCATTTCCTTTGGACATGCCTGTTTTATTTATATAGCTCACAGTGTAATTTGACACATTCAGTTTTATTTTTTATTACATATCAGCTCCATTTTGACACAAGATATGTAATTGCCAAGATTTAGCTCATCATTCAGTATTTTTGGTGCCTTCGGTGCCATCTTTACGACACTAGTGTTGCTATGATCTGACTCATAAGACATCTGTTTCCATTGCTGCTTCCCATGAGATTTAAGGGTTTGGGCAGAGTTTGCATTTTAAAAAAAGAAAATGGTGTCACTGCTACTACAGCAACAGCAAACATAATACTACTAGGGATGATTTTGAAAGAAAAAAACCCATTAGAGATTATTTTATAATAGTCCCCTAATAGCCGAATGACACATCACGTGACTTCACATTCAGCTTAATGTGTGAATTTATTTTATCCATTAGCTCTTAAGACTGCAACTGTGTGACTTATATTAGCATTGCAGCTGCTAAGCAGGAGAAGGAAATTTACAATTAAGATGTCACACACAAAGCATCGGCCAATATGCAAAAAAGAGATGGATGAATGCTTGAAATAACAACAGGCCAGAGTTGACATGGTGTGTGTGTGTGTGTGTGTGTGTGCGGCGTATGTATGTGTGCGTCTGTGAATGTGTGTCACAGCTCAATAGCTTCAGCGTGCATACTGGGGAAGTAGAAGGTTACAGATATTGTGTGGCATTGCGAATCGTGTCGCTTCCTCTCTATCATACCCCATCAAGGTCACATCCACAGACTGAAAGTGGTGGCCCTGGCCTTTTCCACTCCTGGCTCTGGCAGAGGAACGGGGCCCGCGGACCACTGCTGCTTCTAATCAGGGCTGACGCGTGACTCAGTTGCATGCCAGCTGCACAGCCAAACAGGGATTATGTCCCTGGATGGTGAAGACAAAAAAAAGGTCACCGTTGAGATCTTTGTTTCTCTACACCTTTGGCGAGTTTTTCATTATTTAATTATTTGCACATTATCTCTCATGAACTTCCGGAACAAAATACTTAAATGACTGAAATCCTGCACGTTAAAAGTCATATAGCCAGGAGCCGTATAGTCGGAGTTGTGACACCAGCAGCACACTGTTAGTTAAGTTACAATCTGGGTCATTGGGCCACTAGCTTTGAAGAGTAGCTCCAAGGCTGTAAAACAGTATTAAAGTCCAGATGTGGACCCTGAAACATCTAAAAGGAAATACATTTTCTTCATATGCAGCGACAACTGATTTGGAAAGCTTGATTGGTCTTGTTATATTTATAATAGACAGTGAAATTGCCGGTTATTTTCACCACAGGTGGTACAGTAGGTGGAATGGAGCGGAAGGTGGTCTGTAATTTTCTGTAAGCAGAATGCTACTCAGGATTCAGCAAAGGTTGGTACATTGGAGCCTGTCATACCAGGAGACACTGTGACAAAAATGCTGTTTGGAAAGCTCAGCTGTAATTCATTAAATATGTGCATGGCAAAAATGTACCTGATCAAATTTCAGGGAGAGACATGGCAGCCATTATGAAGAATGATAGGACATCGGGTGTGTGTTTCTTTCTGTTATTTTTCATTGATGAAATGCTGTGAGATTGAAGTTAGCTTTTTGTGCCCCTTGCTATGCATTATTAAGGAACAATATTTATGCTATTTCAGGAGAAAGACAGGTCAGGAAGTGGAGTGAAAAGAGGAATGAGGCAAATTCTAACTCATACTATTGTCAGTTATGAGGTGAAGATCTGGCTTAGGAGATAGCAGGTGTTTTCTTTGAGGTACATTGGAACATTTTTCTCCAATTTAACTCATGATATTACTGTACAAAAATATTTCCTCTCACCCTGTAGAACAGACAGTCTTTGTAATGGACAGGCTCCTAAGGTTGACCCCATGGTTTCCAATAGCCTTCCGGTCTTGATTAAGAAGATATTGTAATCCAGTAATAAGAAAAAAGAACAGAAATGGGGTAATGTAAGTCTTCATAATCATACAGTTTAACTGTGCACAGTTCTGTTGTAATTCCACCAAAATAGCATAAAGAGTAATGAGTTCTTAGAGTGCAGATAGAGCCCCTGAAGGGGATATTTATAATAAGCATTCAGTGTTAAACTCAAGATACATGACCCAGCAGTTAAAGAAAACAGGTTTATCTTTCTGCCTCATTCAGGTGTTTTCTGCACATTCAGAAGTGTTGCATTACATTGCGAATGTAAGTATTTCAGCTCATCCATCGTTGCGGCTGTGTGACAGCATGAGAAAAGGCAGCTGAAACTGCACCGTTAACCAAAATGTGCCCAGGCAGCATAATCAGTGCCCTTAGAGATATAAAACACAATATCACATTGTCAGGATATACATTATGCAGTTACAGTGCTCAAAAGATGGCAACGCAACAAGGCCCAAATCTACTACATTGTACTGATAAGGGAAATCTAGAGGTGGGAAAGAATAAAAACTACTTGGCATAGTGTAGTTACTGTATCATTGTGACTTTACTTTTCTTATGTCTGGAGATGTTGCCTGGCATTTTACTAGTCACACAGTGATTTGATGTTGCAGGAATTTCAGGATATTTACAGTTTACTGTCCTGAATTGAGGATCTTCCTTGGCTGTAAACAACCAGACAATCTGACAATATCACCACATTTCTAGGTATTGAGACAATAATGTGACTTTGGGTTGGGTTTGGCAAGCCTCATATTTAGTCTGAACAACAGACTGGATCGACTGCATTATTCATGATAGCGCTAGAGTTAGTTTCTTTTACAGTACATCAGTGCCATCTTTAAAGAAATGTGTGCATAAGCCAGTTGCTTCTGCGAGAAGACAGATGACACGAGGAAGGTCAAACATTCACCTTGACTGACTGTCAGTCTGATAATATGTTTTATCTGCATCTTCTCAGCAGTCAGTACATTTGAAATTTAAAAAATCCTGACTACAGTTTGGCCAGCTGAAATGTTTTGATTGAACTTGCATCAGATCTGTTGCCAGGGACTTCCGACAGGGCTGCTCAGGTCTTACGCTATCTTAGTTGTAGATCGCTCAATGAATCTTTCTCTTTCATACCCGACATTACTCTCACCGGCACAGGCCTTCATCTTTTTGAGGTAATATCCACAGGACTCCTGCATGGGAGGCATGAGAGAGTTCACAATGAAAGGTAGCTTATGTTCAGGGAAAAATAAGAGCGGAAAACCTGGTCAGCCATTGTAAATCGCATTGTAAGACTTGAGGTTCGAAGAGCATAGTCGGGCAAGCTTCCGTTTCCTCCTTCCTTATCATGTGGCATTAAGGTGGATGGCAGATTTATGTGGATGTAATTGATCAGTGAGTGGCAAGCTGGGCACGAATCAAAAGATTTTTAGCAGCTGCCTGACTGTCCATCCATCAAACTGATCTCTGCTGTGCTTGAACTGGGCCTGTCACACTTAGATGGCCAACAAACTGCAGCATGGGGGATGGTGTGGTAAACACTGGGACAGTCGTTTATTTCAATTCAATCTGCATCTTCAGCCGCCTCTCATGGGGAACGGATTCATGCTAATTTGTGATAGTATGCATCGGAAATCTCATCTAATGCTGCATTGCAAAATCAATCTTATCCTTGCCCGAGGCTGCTTCATCTATAGAGGCGTTTGTCTCATGCGTCCTACCTGTGTGAGGAGGCTCCATGCCGTATCAATGTCAGAATTCATTGGGTCTTAGTGGAGCTTTCAGATCCTGGCCAAGAAGCTGTTACCTAAGATTAACCCAAGCTGTTCAGTTGCATAGCTGCTGAAGAGGACAAGTGTGCCTATATGTGTGTGTGTGTGTGTGTGTGTGTGTGTGTGTGTGTGTGTGAAAAGAAAGGGATCAGTGAGTAGGATCCTTGCTTGCTCCCACTCTCAGTTTTGTCTGGTGGCGTCCTCCTCAGGATGAGATGTGACAGCACTGGATGATCTAATCATGGATGTCACAGCATAGCTGCTTATTAACTGAGATTTCAAGGGCAAACATTTCCATCATTAGCAGTGTACTGTATAAATGGGCGAGCTCCAAAAGCAAGTGCAGTGCTGAATGATGGCTCCTGGTAATGTCACTGAAGCACAGGAGGGACTGGGTGTCTCATGAAATGTTTTTGTGCATATATTTCGGAAGTGTCTTTATGAGGAGCTACTTTACAGAACATACATTTGGAACATAGCGTTCCTACTAGAGGACGGCATCTCAAATGCAGCTTATGTCTTCCTTGAGAGTTGAGAGTGAAGGTCTGTCATTTCTAATAAAACTCACATGGGCTGCTTTTATGAAGGCTGTGCTTCAGAGTGTTTGCTCATCCAGAGTCCTGAAGATGTGGTCTGAAAGATGTGCAAATTTATGAAGTTCCACAGTACCAGAAGGGCTTCATTGATCTGGGATATCTGTACTGTAAATGTTAACTCCCTGAAAGGGTTTTTGTCTCTTCATTGCTTTTGGATCAGTGTATGTTTTGACAGAATGGATTTTTTAAAAATGTGTGTACAGTTGCTCGAGGTCCTCTTTGAGAAGCTTCAGGTATCTCCCAGTGATTCTGTGTTTTCCAGCAGACTGACTAACTTAATTCATTTTTGGGGTGTTTATTATTTTTTTGGTGCAGTTTTGTTTTTTGCTAAACTGTGCATATTAGCTGAGAGGGGGTGATATTTGTGACAACATTTATCAACAAAGGAATCCTTCATTTATAGAAATGTGCTATGCTGGCCTATATCAGTTCTTTATTACTTTGTTAGTGCATCACATTTGCCCACACACTTACAACAAATCAGAGCCCCAGATGTTAGCAGGTGTATTACTTTGCACTAAACCAATATTTCTGCATTTTACCTTGCGATTGTTTCAACAGAAGATATCATCCAGAGTTGTAAAACAGAGTGCTGCATTTTGGCATCAAAGCTTTCAAATTCATAGATTCTAAACTCAAACTTCCCAAATTGTATTTCACGCCTCACAGGAACCAGAAGCAGCACGCCCTCCCAAATGCAGCCCATTACATTGTTTTAACGCGGGGCTGATTTTGGTCAATGCACTCACTCAGACAAGAAGCATTTCCCCAGAACGTCAGGACAGTGAGCGATTACACTGTCTCATCAGAATATCAAATGCATTTATGAGGCTAAACTAAAAGATTTTCCCACTCATTCCTGCTTTCGCTCACCTGTGTGAGATTGACAGCGTCTGACTAAATGGCGCTACACGCCATCCTCTGCTCGTCCACACGCATCACTCATGTTATTATGTGCTGAAGCAGAGTGGAGTGGGTGGCAAGCAGAGAATTTCAGTCTTTTCAAAAAAAAAAACACAGCTGAAAGAAATCGCTGTGTTCAGTGACAATCGTGTTCTGTATGTAATAGGCTTTTCTTAAACATTGAAATGTGAGTGAAAGAAGTTATTGTTGACAGTAGACGTACCGGAACAAAAATCTGTCTAATGATGTTTGTTTCTGAGCGGAGCCTCTGGTAGCTACAACCTCCACCTCAGCGTATGATGATTGTGGTGCTATGACCCTGCTGTGCAGGACAGAGGCAGTGATGGAGGCTCATCTGCAGGATGCAAGTGAATAAACTAGATGATGCCCGCTGTCTTGTCATTTAAATCACCTTTTTATTTTTGCTGGGGGAGCCCAACCTACTTGCTTCTCTGAGGAAAGCATTTCACATACAGTTAGAGCCATGTAGCAAGCAGATGTGCATGCATTTTATCCTTACTACGCCTACAGTGCATTTACAGTTACTTAATGAGGCTACTGTGCACCATGTTTATGCTTGTAGCTAGTGTTATGTCGTTAGTTACCTAATTACCTGGCTTGCTGGTTTGTGAAAATGTCAGCTGTTACATTGCCCTGTACCACTGAGAGAATGCAAACTTGTGTTCTGTTGACATGCACTCAGTATGTATGGCCTACATAGTGCTCCAGCAAGCAGAGAGATGCCTTAAATTGGCTGTTTACCTGCTCTGAGTGCAGTTCAAGCCACAGGATTATATCTGCTCATATTTATCATGCTAAAATCTACAGGTGCAGGAAAATCACTGTTTTTCTCTTTGTGCCTGTATCTCTAAGGGCTCTCCCGGCAAGACAAATTGGCAGTTTGTGAAGAAAAATAAAGGCGCATCAGCAGCACGACCATGACCACAAATGTCACTAAAGTGGTTTACATGATCGCTACTGTGACATATTTACAACTAAAATCAATATTTTCAAAAAGGCTACTTTCATGTCTGATAAAAATAAAACTATATATATATATATATATATATATATATATATATATATATATATATACACACACACACACATACATATGCATGTTTGGTGCACAGCATGAACAGAGTGCCACTACATATCTCTCTCATTTTGTCTCTCATCTCATTTTTAGCACTGCAGATATTGCCAGGGTTATACGTCTCTTTAAATTATGCAACATATAAATCATCAGGATAACAGCTGATGCAGAGATATGAGTTAACAGTCAAGAACAGGATCAAGTGGATGATGAAGATGAGGTTACTGATGTTGGTGTTGATGATGAAGACTATATGCCTGATGGCAAGGGTGCTGATGGTGCTGATGCAGATGTTGATGAGGGTGGTGATTATATCTCTTAAGCTTGCAGCTGAAGTGAAAAAAAAACTGCATTCCATATATACAAGCAGTGCAAAATATGCAGAGAGACAACTAAAATGTCTATAGCTGGATATGGTTGGAATTTTTTCATTACAGTTGCCAATATGATACATCAGTTTAGTACCAAAATGAAAAAAAACTTATTTGAGAAGTATAAACATGTTTTTTTTAAAAGGCGTTTTATATCACAGAATGGGCCAAAGTCCCAATGCAGCAGCATTAAAGGAAATGTTCAGTGCTTTGGAAAATGCTTTGCTTATTTGCTGACTTGCTGAGAGTTTGGATGAGAAGATTGATAGCACTCTCATGGCTGCGCTGTAAATATGAAACTACTGCCAGCATCTTCCCTCAAAGACTGTGAACGGGGGGGAAACAGTTAGTAAAATCTGCCTAAAAGCACCTCTAAAGCTTACAAAATGGCATGTGGTGTTTAATCCCTGCAAAAACCAAAGTATAAAAAATCGCCATTTTACAGCGGCTTATGTAACTGACAATTTTTTTTTGGTCTGGACCAGTTGCCTTTCAACCAGTGGAGACTCCAGGAGACTAATGCTCGCCAAAAAAAGTCTCTGTCCCCTCTGCCCAGTCTTTGTGCTAAGCTAGGTTAGTTAGTTTATGGATATATTTCTACCATGATTTGACAAGTTATGCCAATCATCTCATCTAAATCTCAACATAGTAATGGAGCAAATTAGCTTTTTTTTTTTCCCCAAAGTGTCTGACTTTTCTTTTAAATGTTATGTCAACACAACTCATCATGCAACAGCTTTCCTTTTATAAAATACCTTTTACAGTTAGCAGTAGATTAGGTTTTTGATACACAGTTCCAGCCACTCTCAGTATTGAAGTTCCTTTTCAAAACCGTGTTGTTCATTTGTGGAAAAATTATTATTCATCTTTTGTTGAACAGATGCAGAAGCAGCCAGCGACAAGGGGAAATCCCACCAGGGTAGCATCAGATCTTTTTTTTCTCTATTCAACAATGACAATGGCCAGCTGCAAAAACATACTGACACCGCTTAAGAGTAGCACACAAAATATGCAATCCCTCATTGCCGATGAAACTACTCGGTTCTTCCTCTCTCCCACTTCACCTGCCAAAACAATAAAATAAATACTAGATGCCATGTATGAGTAATTAATGTTTCAAGTTACACCAACCACTATAGATGAGTGCATGCCCATCATAAAAGATTGAGCTATTCCAATGAAGTTGCCTCCAAAAAAGACAGAGTACAGAGGAAAAAGTAGAAGGAATAAAATGTAAGATTCATAAAGCCGGGAGAAGAAGAGAGTGTTGTTTGCAGCATGACATACATTTGAAGTCGGGACACTGTCATGCACTGTGGAAAATACTAGCATTGAGAGCCTGAAATGGCAGCACAGATGCCCACAAAAAGCATGGAACAACATCAGTATGTTCCAATTACAACTTGTACCACATAATCATGCTTGCCTACATTTTTGGTGCAAACAGTACCCGTGTTTACTGAGCGAATCACAACATACAACAGAAGCTTGCTGAGAAAAGATGACCCGTGAAGAGAAAGAGCATCGCCTTAGTGTTTCATGCACACCACTGGGAGGGGAACAGTATCACCAGGGCCAATAATTGGATGACACAAATGTGTTTACTCTCAGCAGCTGGCCATAAAATGCATGTATAAGTATGCTTATTAGCTTCCATGTTGATAGTTAGATGAGAAAACTGATGTTACGTTTATATTTGTATGACACATAGAACTGCAGCCATTAAACGGTTTAGATAAGGACTGAAAGCAAGAGGAAGCAGCAAGTATTACTCTGTTCAAAGATAAAAAAATATATATATATATATCTGCCACCAAGGCACGGAAATGCAAATAATTTATAATGTCCTCTGACTCAGGAGGGTGGAAGTGGTATACACAATGACCAACAAAGTCAAGCTAAAAAAAGGTTATAGAATTCATATTTATTGTTCAAAACTGCCACCAAGTATTGTTGTTTCATATTGCACTTCAATATTATCAGACTCTTCGACCTCAACCATAAAACACTGACTTTCTATTACATTTAGGCTCTAAGCTGTGCTTCAAAGGAGCTGGCAAATGATCCCACAAGTACATTCAGACAGCTTGACTTTTATTGTTGAAAGATGTGGACTTCTCTGAAGAACTCCCATCCTGTAGATGTAAGAGAAAAATGAGAAAGGAAATGAGTAAACAAACAACAATCTGGTCAAATTACTGCTCGGCACACACACCACAAATAACCTGGACTGACTTCAAATGCTGCAAATTGCTTCAAACTGACCTTTGAAAGGAAATAAACCTGCTATTAACAGTGAAATCGGGTGATTCAAGTCAAACACTGATGTTTTAACACAGCTGAAATTCATGAGACAGTTGCTCTGCTTTTATTTTAAAAGCTGCAATAGAACTAAATTAAAGTGGCTCTAATGAAACTAAATCGGAATCTAAATAAAAACACTGATATAGCTCAACAGCTATTGGCTGGATTGCCTTAGAAAATGGTACATTTGGCATTCATTGTCTTCAGGGAGTGATTCCTACTCACTTTGTTGATCTCCTCAGTTTTCTCATAGTGCCACCATGAGGTTTACATTTGCAATTTAGAGTGAAATGTCTTAGTTATTGATTTATCATGACATTTAGTGATCCCTTAGCTTTTCACAGCTCTTTCATTTGTCTAAAACTTAGTTTTATCTGACCAAATAGCTGCATACGTAATTGTGCCATCAACTTTGTGGGTTAGTTTCTCTTAGCATGCTAATGAATGTTAGAAACATCATCCTCTTGTTTTTTCACTGCGAGCAGTTTAGTTTGCTGCCAATAGCATTTAATACCGCTGTGTCTAAGTGCAGCCTCACAGAGCCACTAGCACAGTTAGGAAGTTTTATCTAAATTCTATGTCAAATAAACAGTTCTCCAAAAATTCTGTTTTTAAATTTTGCAAACATTAGTCTCTTTTGCATTTAACTTGTTCTTTGTGTTTGTCTCCCTTTTACTTCAGTTCTGTTGTTCACAGACGTTGTTATTGACTTAAGTGAGATTAATGTCAGACGGCATCCGTATGATTTATTTATTTTATTTGTGAGAGATGCCTCCATTTCTGACAAAGCAACAAACAAACTGTCCCACATGGTCTTCACTTTCTGTCACCACCTTTCCTCTTCTCCTTTTATCTCCACTAAGTTACCTTCAGGTAGGAGGAGTGAGTTACTGAAGGAGGTGAGAAAAGCTGCTGTTGTAAATCTTCTTCGATATGCATTCTGCAATATTTTTAATGCATTCAGATCAGCACTATTGAAATCTACTGTTTCGGTCTGATAAAAACAAATACAGTCTATATTATCAAACGTAAAAACTTCTTGTATATGGTGGACTGTGAAATGCCAGAGTGCTCTTTTAACACATGCAAGCAGTTTAGTATGACAAGGAATGTAGCTAAACATCTGTGGAATTACTTGCAATGAATGCTGCAAATTTAGTTAAAATGTCTAATTTTTGATGGAAGTATGTTTAAAATGATGCAGCCTGGATGAGGTTTCGATGTTTTGAGGCCCGAAATATGAAACAATTACAAGGCCCTGCTTGTACAATAGACAGAACAGTCAATTTATTGTGCACTATGTGGCTAAAAAAGCTCAATTTAATAAAATAAATTGCAGAACTCCTACATATGTACAAATACAGTATCAAATTTAAGAGGAATCGTAGCATAATAATGTTGTAAAGTGATGCACAGTACTGTGTGAGATTTAGGCATTAAATGTGAGTGAGGATGCTTTTAAAAAATATCAATATTTGGTGGTTACTCCAAATGCAGAAAACTGCAGTGCATTCTGCATAAACATCTCACATATATCAACCATGTTGGGATATATCCTGACAGAACGTAAACAGTAAAAAGAAAATAAAGGGATCAATGTCTCACAATTCAAATGTTAAATTAAAGAAAACTCCTCGCCTAGTCTGCTGGGGACTCACTGAGGAGTCACTGGCGTGGGCAAACACAGGGAGAATTTATTCCAACCCAAAACCCAGCAACAGCGAGACCGCTCTTACAGGCGTCTAGTAAACACACTAAAAAGCTTCAGCTGGGCCAGACTGAGGTAGCAGCTTGTTAGAGTGATCCCACACAGCTGAGCAACCTTCTGTGGCTTCGTCCTGGGTGCTGCAGGGTGGAGGGCGGGTGCTGTCCTTGTAACTGTGCTGTAGGTCCCCAGGCAATATCAGCGCCTGAGTGACAACCCCCTGTTGCCTTTTGCTCGCTTATATTTGCATGCATCTCCTATTTATATACTTTAATTTCAGTGCAGCAGAATTCATGCCTACATTTTTTTTATCCCCCTCAAATGACCAGAAGCTCCTTGAGCTTTTATATGTTAAGAAAGATGTATTATTATTCATGATTTTCAAATGTTATTATTTATACCCATAAATTTGCATGAATGTACACAAATTTGTGGAAGCAGTTTGAGGATATTATGTTGATTATCATATGAGAGAAAGGCTTGCTTGAAAATCAAATGAATAATTATCAATATAGTTACCGATTATTTTTCTATCAGCTGAATAATCTATTAATCAACTTGTGATTGCGGCTCTAATGAAGTAGGATGCTTTTCAATTACCTCTGTTCAAATCAGTGTGTTACTTGTACAGACTTATTTTTAACTGAGTCAGACTAATACATTCCTCCAGATTAGTGCCATTATTAGACAAATTATTAAATGCAAACTGTTGCTGGTTATTTTACTCGTTGTAATGACTGAATAGGGTTGTGTGGGAGGACAGCCCCGTCTCCTAAAAATGACATTCCTATACAGCTAAACTACTTTCTTATTATGTTTCGAGGATTGTATTGAGAATACGTTTTCTAATCTGTCATTTATTTTATTGCCTTACTGTTGCTGCTTCTCATCCAATCAGTCACATATTCAATGGGGCAGGATTCGTTGCCGTGGCAACCCACAAAAAGGAGGAGAAGCTTCAGATGTTGTGAAAGGGTCATATTTTTACCTAAACCTGACATTTTGCTTCACTTTACCAAGTCATTTTGGTGACAATGCTGTTAACGTAGTTAGAATTGTGACTTAAATCTACTGTGTGCATCTATGCTGTATTTAATGCACTTTACTGCCGCTTTTGGAAGCTTGTTTTTAGCAAATGAAAATAAAATTTGCATCTAAGACTGATGTCCCCACATGGGCACCCAGATAGCTAAACTGGTTGAGTGGGCGACCCAGGAGCAGGAACTATAGTTGCCGATGCAGCGGCCTGGGTTCGATTCCAGCTCACAGCCCTTTACTGCATGTCCTCCCTCTGTTCATCTCCCTACTTTCCTGTCTGCCCCTCAACTATGTCTATCTAATAAAGCCAACAAAAGGCTTTAAAAAGAAAAAAAACCTAACATGCACACGAACCTTGGTCTCCTGAAAGTCCTGTTGCAGACGTATGCCTCCACCTTACATCAAAACTCCTCATGTGAACTTTGTGGCTCTTTCAAACTGGAAGCGTTTCATACTATGCTACGTTTTGGGGATGAAAGGTGTTTCTGTCTAAGCATAAATAAGCAGTTGTGCTGTATTGGAATGTAATTTTTGTGTTACAGGCTTATGGAGGATGAAGAAGGTAGGAAGAGTGGAGTATATTCTTTGAAGCACACCAATTGTGACCTGCTAGTGAGAGAGTTGATGATTCAGATCACATTTATGGCATCAAATTGCTTCATCCTGATTTTATCTTTGTGCTGGTGGTTTTAAAAGCCTTGATGGAAGTCATGTGTTTATCTATATGTCTGCGTGTCTATCTGCTCTGAATTTATCTACTCAGGGTGTGAACCATTGGCTTAGCAGAAATTTGATTCAGTCGTCGTAATGCATTATTATTTCTTTAAATGGTAGATTGATAAGACTAACACGTACCGTGCAACGTGATGGAAAATGAATACTTTTGCTTTGAAAGGTGGTTGAAAAGAGTTTTAGCATTCTCACTGCTGACATGTTGTGGACTATAGGTGTGATGGAGCATAAAAATGTCTCGCTCAGTCTCTTTTGTTTGCTATGCAGCAGCATTTTTTAGTGTGATGACCAATACTGTCTCTTCAATTTTGAGTTACTCAGCTATATTAATGATAAATACCATTAGTTCTTTTATTTAAAGATTCATGACTATCTTTGTACATTATGCTTCCCCATAGAGCAGGAAAATGTTCATGCAATTAGAGGAAACTAAAATGTTCCCCATGTGTACTATATCCTGGGGAACACAGATTAAACATGAAGAAATAAATAAATTCTGAACTGATTTGGAGGCAGGGTAATGTTTTAACAGGGAAAACTTCCTTCTGAATTATCAGCAGGAATCAGAACTGTTACACGCCTGTCAAAAAAAAAAGCATCCATCTGTGTCTCACGGTTATTTGAAGAAATCAGTTCACTGGTACACCCTGTAATTACTAAAACATGCAAGTAGACAGACATATGAATGATTCATTATTAGACAACCATCAAGCAAAGCAAAAACATTTCAGTCTTTCATCAGCTCTTGCGTAAATACACTGCCATGCTAAAAAAAAGATATAGAGCATCAGCAAAAATGCTATTAACAAAAATTTGATATAGAAAAATATTTGAGCTCGGAGACACAGTGCCAAGGCAGCAAGCATTACATGTTCTGTCTTTAATCTCCAGTCAGAAGTTTCCATCAAAGAAGATGTCTCAGTATATGTAGGTCAAGCCCATTTTTTGTTCAATACAGCGCCCAGTTATATTTTATGTCTAAACTGGCTAATTAAAAACATGTATCATTGTTGGCGTCATGGTTTCCATCTACGATCAACAGTAATAATTCTTACAGATATTGTCTTGTTTGACATGAAATGCTATACAGTGATTCTCTTTGTCTGTGGTCTCATTGTCAGAAGATACTTCTGCTTTGTATTCAAATCAAACTAAAGGCTGTGAACTTCAGAAGCATAAAACAGACACAGATTTATATGACAGTTTTCCCCAATCATTAGTTAATCTATCTTTATTCAGTATTTTCCTCTACAGCATTGTCTGTGACACAACTGTAGACATTTATTCAATACTCAGATTACAGCATTCATAGAAAGACATAACATGGGAATGAATCTGCCTCTGAGTTTACCGTAAACACCAGCAGCTACAGTATAATATTGATGTTAACACCTGATGTGATTCTTCTTGAGAGCACTTGAAAAAAACTCAAAAGTCTAGTCTCATCCCATCAGCGTGTCACCCCAGAAGAGGTTATTTCGAGAACATTTGCTCATATTGGAACTGCTTTGACACACTCGGGGAATCTTATGCCCAAATGCCATGAATACTTCATTAGATATTTGTAATTCATCTTGGTAATTAATATCCGAAGATGTGGCCTATTTTGCTTCCAGCCTCACTCAGCCCTGAGACTGAAGGGGGTAAAAGATTACAGAGGTGTGGTGAGAAGGAACAACTTTTACTAGGTGCACAGACCCATGACACACCCATACTTCTAGCAGATTGGGCGTGCATATTGAGTGCAGCTTTCCTTACGTTTGCTCCTATTTGAATCGCTTTCATGGTCCTGCAGGCTCCATTTACAGAATGACTGGGTATTTAACCTCCACCGGTCCTCTAATAGAAAAAAAATGATGGATGAAAAGACCTGAGTTAAACAGCTGTAGAAAAATAAGCAAGTGGCACACTGGGTACAAACGCGGCATTCTTCTGCATGGTAACCCGAGAACCTGCTTGGAGAAACTGGAGATAAGAGGTACAATTTCAGACCGCTTGCGTTGAAGCATTCAGTAGAAACCAGTGCATGCAACAGAGGCATGCTGCAAGACAGGAAGAGTTTGAGCCCTGTCTCCTATATACACTCACATACCACACAGTAAAATGCCTCTGTGACAAGCAATCATAAGCCCTATGATTAAATCAAACATACCTATGCATTTTAAACAGTGTTACAATAGCACATATATGCCGTAAGTGCCTGAATGGAACATAGAAATTTTACTTCTGTAACGTTTCATCCACACCAGAGAAAGCTGCATGCATCCTTTTCAGTGATACCTGTCAGATTTGTCAAGCATATGTTTTGCAATTAAGTATGTTTCGCTAATTCACAGTCCACTTGTGGTTCAGCAGTTTTGCCCCTTTATCCAGTTGATTCTTCAGAGTGATACTTGTAGATCACTAATGTGTTCTCTGACATGTTACCGAGCATCGCACTATGATCTCTGTCGTTTGGTGTCAGCCATAGATTTTAAAAAAAAAGAAGCTGTTCAGCCCTGTTCCCTGCAACCTTGAATCTGTGTGATATCTCTACATGCACAATCAGTAATTAGTGACCCTCCAGCTCCTCTGCCTGCCCTCTTGTCCTTCCCCAGGGTGGCAGGTTGACTCTTACTACCAGCAACTCATTCATGCTGAATCTCTTCCGCAGTGGAAAGCTCGTCCACATTAATCCTGGCCTGATCCTCAAACACTCCATTTAAGAAAATATATTTATTGAGCAGGCAAAGATGGTTGGGCGAGGTGGTGTTGGGTGGCAACCTCACCAACCTCAATTTTTCCTTTTCCCCCCGTGGCCAACAATAAAAGATAGTCATAGAGGAGCAGTATTCATGGTGTTCCAGTCTTCTAAAGCATCCTGTCAATCATCCTCATCAACTCCTATCCACAGCTGTAACATGTGGATGATTCACACAACACAAGTGTTGAATATTCATTTGTGGGACTTGCTGTATTATTTACGACTTGTCCATTGAGCTTTTCTTTTTAAACATTTAATCACAGTAACAAGAAAACATAAGTCTTGAGCACATAAGCTGAACAGGGTCAATGAGGGTCAAAAGTCAAGGCTTAAAATTCTGTCTCAAGCTCTTTTCTAATTTTTTTTTACATTTATTCTTAAACAAGGCATACAATAAAGTGAAAGACTTCTATGAATGTAGACCAGTAGAGGATTAAATGTGCACTGCTCTCCTAATCTTTAAACAATATGAAGTCTCCATCTTTCAGTGGGGCCATTGGAAAAACCTATAAACCCTTATACATATCCAGTGTTGTAAAAATAGTTCTATCAGGCAGAACCTAAAACCTAACAAAGCAGTAATGCCACATGTGCTTCAGTACAATCTCATGTTTCTTTTATGGATTCACATAAATGATCAGTTTTACATATACCAGTGCTGTGAACATATGCTGGTTTTAGTTAAAACAGCATATGTAATTACTTTTGCACTTGCTATTTTGCAGGACCAACAATATTTCACCATTCTTTGATATGATATAAATTTCACCATTCATTAAGTAATAGTCTAAAGAATATGCAGTTGCGGTATAAAAATACATGATGATCTGAAAAATGCAGCAACCAAACTTATGGTATCACTACGTACAGGATGTTTTTGTTTTATAGGGAGTAGGAGTATTATAACATGGCACTGACAAAAGAAAAATTATTTTGTATTACAGCAGTATAATCAGAACAAATACAGGTCAAATGCTAATAAAAAAAACATAGAGCAGATGAAAAATAAGCCACTATATTCTACAGAGTTAACCAGTGACAAGGCCAAGAGACCTGATTAAATTGATAATTTTAGGTCTCAGTTTTGTTGAGTGGTGGAGGACACAAGTGTGTATGTGGTGGTGCTGTCAGGGCTGGCACAGGTCCTCAGTGAAATGAGATTAATTGGCCACCCCCGATGGCCCCCTGTCCACATTCTGACCACGATGGATAATTGGCTGGTTGCTTTTAATGAAGAAAGTGTGCATGTTACCTCGTGAGAAAAGCCATTAAATGTACCGGAAGGAATGTTACATTTTACAGCCTTGACTGTAAACACGCTATTTACGAACTGAGACCTCAATAGTGGCTCCTATGTGGACAGGAGGGAGAGAATAAGAGCCGCCACTAAATCAGTGCTGTCTGTTAAGTTAGCAGAACAGTGGTTGTTTCCCTTCTATAGGGGCCCATTTTTAGATGGTTCAGTAAAGCTACTGTGTTTACTTTTTAGCAAAATGAACATTTTTAAAGTGTTTCTATGAGACTTCATTTTAAAACAGTCTCAATATTAGTAGTTAGGATGTTCAAAACCAACAGAGGTTGTTTCAAAATTCCACAAGATCTACTTGCACTCAAGAGATGTGCTGAATCAGCAGTAAACTTTTTTTTTTTTTTTTTTTTTTTTTACCAGTGCAGAGAAATGACATTGCCCGACTACCATCTCAAAGCCCCTCTGGGAAATAGGCCCTTGTATGTTTTATCTACCCTGCCTGTTTTAGCCAAACAGAACTCGTGTTAGAAAATTGAGTAAAGGGACTGGGTGATTACAACTGGACACACAGATATAAAGATACAGATATTGAAGAATTTACAGGATATAAGCAAAACTGTTCCATCGGTTCATATTTAGATTTGTTTTTGCTCCAACAAATCAAATTTAAATAGTTGTGCTTATACATGATTATCTATGTTTACATTTAAATGTCAGCTCATCTTGTCCTTTTCTGCTTTTCCTAGCAACACAATCCCAGTGAAATCATTTATGAATGCAGTTGGCCATTCTATGCAGTTGTTCTGTGCTGTATATTTTCATATTCAAGTATTCCTGCCAGAGGATGCATAATATTTGTCTGATCTGCCCCCACACTGCGTTTACTGTATATGTCTTACAATGTTGTCCTGAAACACAAGCTGCTTATACAGGGGACATGTTACCCTTTTCTTTATTTTCTGATTTTTATGTAATGGTGCAGTGTCTGTTGTTCATATTAAAGGTGGCCAAAGTTTCAAATAATGAGGTAGCTGTATGTGAAAGTAATTCCTATAAGACAAACACTCACTCTTTGTACTGCTCTGAAAGTAGAATCCAATATTTTCCTTCTGTTTGGTTGCAGAGCTGACATCAGCTCAGCAGGGTTTCTGTATACGGTCACAGTACGCCCACGAAGTCAAACTACTTTCTTCTTGCTCTGTGTATGTACATGATTTTGCGAAACAGTTTAATTGAGTAGTAGCATAAGAATTTAATGTACTCCGGAATTCAAATGAGTGATGGTGCAGAGAGATACTATACAGTCATTTGGCAGCAGTAGAATTACATTTTACTAGCTACGTTGCCTATGAAGTTTCTTAAGAGCAAATGTTTTCCACTTCAGTCAACATTTTGGCACATTTCAGGCGTGTACATCTATCAACAGGGAATTGCTTGTATGCTTGTGATTTAAAGACTTAAATCCACCACTATGCCACACATAAGGAAGGTAGTGAGGGTAGCATTTTTCCTACAGAGAAGCCTTGTCATGTCTTTATTGCTGCTGATGTTCATGCTGTCCACTGTTAAATTACGTATTGGATCTGGGGTTTTAAATGTGTACAAATTGATTTAAAAAGTCCTAGAATGAGAAATTATATTACTTAGCAGGTTCCAGGATAAGAGGATCCTCACAAGCAAAGGCTTCCGTGAAGGCTACCAGTCAGATGAAAGCAGGCTTTTAGAGAGGGAGGCCTTAAAGAGCCCAGAGCAAAATCAGCTGGTTTCAAACAGTGACTGAACTGACGGACTGCGTAAGAAGCCAGTATAAGACAAATAAGGAGGTTTTTGAACTCTATATCATGCAATGTTGTTCTAGTGAAGTCCCAGAACAAAAATATTGCCTAAAATAGCCTGACAGGTCCCCTTTAATGAGTGTAAATGAGAGTTGATGCAAAATAGTGATCATGTGGCGAGGAAACCGAAAGCACCACATACCTCCTGTCTCTTCGTGTGCAAAAATACTAATGTGTTATTTTCCAAATCAAAACAAACTGAGGTGGACCACGTATACGGCGTTCTGACAGATTCTGAGAAGCGTTTTGCACACCATACCTGACCCTGGCAAATTGCAATTCATCCCGTGAGGAGGGTGTCAGTTTTTATGACCTTCCAGGATACAGCTATTCCCATGATAAACCCGTCTATCAGAAGGGTTTTCTTCAAGCCTGGAGCCTTCTGATACTTTGGGGAGAAACTTTGATTTATTTGCTGTGATGCACTCTTTCCTGCGACATGTACCTTTAGCAAATAGACCCAACTGTGATAGTCCCTCATCAGCAGGAAACCCAAAAGAGGCTCTAATTCCAAGCAGACTCAAACACATATATTTCTGTCTGTGACAGAGTGGAAATTGGGCCAAACTTACATTAAATGCTTCTGCTTCAAATTGAGAAACATCTCCAAATGAGAAAGAACCTAGTTTTACATAAAGATTTTTTTTCCCTCACTTTCAGTCAAATGAGCCCTTTTTCTTTTTCACTGTAACCACCAGAGCTTTAACTCAAAATACTGATATACTCTAAGTCTGTATATGTTGGAGGCTGATTGATTGGATTTGGGGGGAATTAGTATGTAAAGTGCTGCATTGTTTTCTTTTCTAAGGCGACAGGGTGACTTTGGTACATTTTGTGAATGTTAAGAGCATAAACCCCAACATTCACTGTACAACCTACTTTCTAAATCAAACATTTAGAGTTTCATTAGATGTGCGATATATATGACGTGCAGTGTAGGCATCCTTGAGATCTACAGTTTTTCCGCTTTTTTTGCACAAACTGGCTGTAATTGATTGTAGCTGCTGATTTTGGTTTTGATCACTTCATTGAATCACACAGTGTTATTGCTCTTTTATGTGTTTTTAATGGGTTTTGGGCAGCAGTGCAGTTCTTTGGCACTGAGACATGAGCTATATCAGGCTGTGACTACAGAGACAGCACTTGTCTGTAGGATAAATTCATTATTGGCTTTGTTCTCTGCAGGATAATGAAAGTACACATAAACAATCCCCTCATTATTTAAATGTAAATGTTGTCTTTACGAATGTATGCTGTTTTCCGGTACATAATTTCATAGGACCACTTAACATCAGTTAGACACCAGATTTTAGTCTGAATGGTAGTGATGACTCAGTGCAGGTTTCCAGTTCAGTCAAAGACTGGTGCATAACTTTGTGTCCTTAGGCTGGAGAGCCACACCCTCTTTTGCTACCACAAAGTAGTGGATTTTTTTTGTGTACTTGTTTATTTGTCATATAGACCTCTTCCTTTTCGTCACATTCCTAGCTTCTGGCCTGCATATGCTGTTTAGCCCGCAATATCTTAGCCTGAATCCAGGGAGTGCAGAGGCCTTAAGGGGCTCAACATCACTGAAGTCTGCAAGGCCATGATTGTGTCAGAGCATCTGTGGGGTTCTTATGAAACAACCTTTCCCATCAGCATCTTGGAAATGAGCTCAGGTCTCTTCAAACCGATGAGATCCTCCATTTCTCCTTCTGCCTCAGTGTGAAGGTGTGAAGTTCAGGGTCTGGACTGAGATGTCGTTTGACCGGAGGGCTTGTTAATGAAATCTCTCAACTGTAGCCATGGTTTTTATGGTAGCTGTTTGAAGTGACCTGTAATACTGTGAACCACTGCTGAATGGTGACTTTTGAATGGGGGTGGACTGGTACTGGATTTTTGGAGTTGATACTCATTTTTAGGGAGTCAAAAATTCTAAATTTGACATTTTTCATTTATGTTCCGTATATACACTACCAGTCAAAAGTTTGGACACACCTTCACTCATTCAGTGGTTTTTATTTAATCATCTTATACATTGTAGATTAATACTGAAGACATCAAAGCTATAAAAGAATACATATGGAATTATGTTGTAAACAAAAAAGTGTAAATCTTCAGAATTAATATACAATGTAGCAAAAAATACAAATAAATAAAAAGCATTGAATGAGAAGGTGTGTCCAAACTTTTGACTGGTAGTGTATATACATACAGTACGCTAGAGTAATAATGAAGGGTAAATGATAAGGTCATTGTTTATTAGGATTCTAAGAATGTGTCTCACAAACTAGCAGCTAGACTCCACCACTATCATCTGTTTAATTGTAACACAAAAGAAGGAAGTCGAAGCTGTTCTTTTGGCTAAACTACAGGATGACACCATCTGTAAATTACCACAAGCATCTTTTCTGCATTATGTTAAGATGTCATAATTTTCAGCACATATCTGACGCCATGTATGCCAATATCGATATGTCTATTATAGGCCAATATCGGCAGAATACCAGCTGGTTAATATATTAGCCAGGCTCCAGTTCTGAATAACAATAGAGGTTTTCTGCCTCTCTCTTCTCCAAATTTCTCTCCTTAATGACTTGTTAGCTTGTGTAATTCACTTGCCATGTTATTCATAATGACTGTTATTTTGTACAATCAGTGGTTGGTAATGTTTCCAACTATTCATTATGCATTCTTCTTCTTTTATGTCTTAGGATGTTGCTGAGGAGAATGGAGGCTGTACCTAGGCTGCATGCCTAGCGAACCCATGGAGAACTGACAGGAACAGTGCTGGATGGAGGCCAAGACACTGGATGGCGAAGACGAGGAAGCACACAGTATTGTGGATCACATGTGTTTTTTGCTCTCTTTCTCAGCTGATCCAAAGTAGATGCAAAGTGTTGTGCGATGTGCCTCAGTTGTTCACTCTATCACGTGTCACCCACAGAGAGATGGCAAAAAGAATCAGGATAGACAGTCAAGGCTAGAGAATATCTTTTACTGCATGTGGGAGTTGCAGTCTTATTTCTGCATATTTTAGGAGTGATAAAACAATCATAGACACTAGACAACGTTTCCTCACAGCTGTGTTGGATTTATGTGAATTAGAGACCACACGGAAGCCAGTAGTAGATAGTAGATAGTAACCATCATGGGCAGGTGTAAAGGCAAGACTTGCTGGATTTTCTTCTTAGCTGGATTGGTTCTATCGGGAATAGCTTTGGAATATGAGGGCGTTCCTGGTCAGTGGACACGCTACGGCCAGTGGGACGCCAAGACGACAGGTGAGCTCAGCTTTATTCTGAAAACCAACGTGAGCAAAGCCCTGGTGCTCTATCTTGATGATGGGGGCAACTGCGACTTCCTGGAGCTTCTGATTGCAGACGGGAGGCTCCAGATGCGTTTCACCATTCATTGTGCTGAACCAGCCTCCCTGCACACGGAGACTCACATAAATGACCAGCGCTGGCACAGAATCCTTCTCACTCGTAATTACAGAGAGACCAGACTGATGGTAGACAATGAGGAGAAAGTGGCTGAGGTGAAGTCGAAGAGGAAAGAAATGGTCGTGGCCAGTGACCTCTACGTAGGAGGGATCTCTCCTGATGTGCGTCTGTCTGCCCTGACCTCCAGCACTGTCAAATACGAGCCGCCATTCCAGGGCCTTATAACCAATCTGAAACTGGGGGAGGCACTACCAATCCTGCTGGACGGTCAAGCTGTTCATAACGATTTGGAGTACATATGTGACACACACTCCCCCTGCAGCAACAAAGGCCTGTGCTCCGTCAGTGATGGAGAAGTCCTTTGTGACTGCATCAATACCAGCTACAAGGGAAGGTACTGCCAGGAAGGTAAGAGAAATATCATCCTTCTGTTTGCAGCTGCACTGCGTTTTGGGCATTAATATGTATATTTTTTTCCATGAAGTGCAGGGCAGACAAAATTGATATTCATAGTTAATTGTGTTTCCTTTTATAAAATGAAAGGAGTGTTTGTGCTTGGCATTGAGGCACATTGCTGTTAATATATTTTCCCTAAACTAAAGCATTTACAGGCTAATGATAGCTGATAAATGGCAAAATGCAGTGAAGCAATGGCACAAATAGAGAACAGTTATGAAGTCGGTAATTGACTGAATAATGCGGATTATACAGTAATATCTATGTATGGTTTAGCTGCTAAAAACAAATGGTCCAAACAAAGAAATGTCTTAGTGTAATAATCTGATCTTATTGATGCACCTGTATCAACAGCATCACTTACTGTGACCAAATACCTGATTTCTACCCTGGAATACAAAAAAATGGCTTCCTTTGTAGTGCCATCGTACTGTGCTGTGCTGCTTGTTTATGGCTTATAAATGGATCAAATATGTTATTAATATCTCATTCTAAATATATAGTCCATATCGTCATTGAGCTCCAGAGGATAATCAATAAAGTCCACTTAACTGCAATCCAGACCAAAGTATAGTGCAGCAGTACTTAAAGGCTCGCTTCGTAAGGGAGTCCAGCTCTCTCAGCAGTTATCTCCACAAGTCAGAGGACAACGGCTTTCTAATACGAGAGCGGTTTGCGTGTTTTCAACCCTGAGACATCTACCATTCCACTAAATGGATGTAATTTTCTTATTCTGGCAAAACTGATAAACAACAAGCATAGAATTTTGTGATTTAAAGTGAGCTTTGAAGCTCCGTGTTCCTAGAGTACAGAAGTGGTCGATATCTTTTCCACTTTGCAAAACACTTCAGGTTTGCCTCTTATGAATGTTAGTCATTAATATGTAATTGGCTTGGAAGCTCTGCAGCCTTCTTACACAAGGTCAGGGGACCTCGCTGGCTCAAGAGACAAACAGAATACTGGCAGGGTTTCTTTTAGGTCAACAGCGTACTATAAAAAGTATAAATGTCAAGTGATTCAAAGTTGTAAGGTGAGCAGTAGGGTATTTGCACTTATGGAAAATTAAATAACAGTTTAGCTTCCATATATTAAAAATACAGGCCCCACAGCAGGAACTTAAAGCGACAAAAGTCAGAGCATTTTTCATTACTGCGATTCAAACCTTTTCTTTTTTCAATACTTTGTATCTCTACCTTTATTTTCAATGACAACCTCCATCCTCCTCAGCATGCAAGATGCCAGTGTTTCAAAGCTTTCCAGAGAGATGTTCTGCCATTCTTCAGAGATTTTTTTTTTTCAGCTGCTTGTTGCTGGAGGGAGTTTTGTTGCTCTGTCTTTCTCTCTAAAATACCCCAAAGGTGTTCTGTTGGATTCAAGGCAGGTGATATACTTGGCCAGGTCATACTTCTCACTTTTTTTTTTTAACTCTTGAGAAACTCTTGTGTGATTTTGGCAGTGTGCTTTGAATCATTATCATGCTGAAATATTTCTCTACTGCTAAGAGACTGAGAGTCGTCTTGTTAGCCAGTATTTTGGTATATCCACAGGAATTCATGGTGCCATCTATAAATGTCATCTCCCAAACACCTTTTGCACTCTTGCATCCCCATATGATTACACTCCCGTCTGCTTCTTTGTGAGGATAATGCATTCACTGCGGTAGCTCTGGCCAGGTTTACATCAAATATGTTGGGCCAAGCTAAATTATCTTGGTCTCATCTGACCAAAGAATGTGCTCCCAATATTCAGCAGGCTTCTTTTCGTGTTCTTTAGCAATGTACAATCTTGTGGTTTTGTGCCATAGAGCAAGAGAGGTTCCTTTTCATGGATGCCGTCCATTCAGGCTGATGTTAGACAATGCCCTTCACACTGGCTGAGCTGTCACAGAGACTCTGATTTCCATTGGTAGCCTCTGTGCCAAGTCTGAAACACTTGCCTGTCTGTTTTTCAGAGGTAGATTGTGCAAGTAGTGCACTGTCCATCGCATCATTTTAGGAAGACAGCCACTACTGCTCTGATCAGCCGTCCTATGACTCATTCTATGCCTCCTGATTACTGCTGCATTGGTATTTAGACTGATTTCCCCTTGGCCGCCAATCTTTCTATATCCTTTTACAACTTTGTGGCATCTGACAGTCACTTTTTCAAGTCCTGCCACAGTTCCTTTCCAACTTGAAGCCAGGACTTATAGAGATGACCGACATGGCTAAAACTGAGAAAGTTATGCTGTTCATAGGTCATTTTGTAACAATGTTCATGCAGTGAGGCTAACTGGAAATCACAGGTGTACTCAGTTTTATTTCAGTGATCACAGCTTTTTTTTTTCATCACTGATGACAGGTGTTATCACTTTTGTTGCACTGAGTTTCTACTTTTGGACCTATAATTTCCGTATATATTTCAAGCCTGTGTAGTCTTTTGAGAAGGTTTTTTTTGCCTGTTAATAAGAGGAATTACTGCAATAATGAACACTGATACAATTTAGAATGTTTTGACGTATCGGTTACATTGCAAAGGATTGTACTCACTTCTGTTGTGAATGTATGATTATAGGTATGTCACGCAATATGCCACATGTGTGATACAACGCCATCTTCATTATCAGTAATTCTACTGCTGCAGCTACATTGACAACAAATGAACAACATAACAGGACTGAAGCACATGTAGGGCTGCATGCACGTCGTGAAAGAAGCTGAAAGGTTCAGAATAGCATGATTTATCCATCTATGTTAGATGAGATGCAGACTGTAAACTGGTAGCAGATTAATTCTTAATATTCTGCTGTCAACATTAAATACGTCTGTTTTTCTTTGTTCTCCAGCAGCTGTCCAGAAAGAAGTAGAAGGTAAGACAAGGCATTATATAATGAACATAATGATGAGCAGAATTTTGTTTTCTGTGGTTGCTTTTATTTGCAAAGGCTATTACCACGGCATCAGTTTGTGAGAGTGTGTTCGGTTATTATCAGGTTGTTATTGTCAGTTTGGACTGCAGTTCTGACATCCAACAAATTAAGCTGAACGGAGATATACTATCACTGGTCACGAGGTCACTATGGAAAATGCGCCTAATGTGCTGAATGCTCATTGTATATATAATCAGCGTGCTCAAGGTGACGAGAAAGGTCTGCAGAGTACGTGGGTGTTGCACAGTATGGGAAGCATTCATATACTGCATCACAGAGAAAATGACTGTACAGAGATGCTTTGTTTCGTGATTTTTATATTCTGTGTTTTTCCTCTCTCTTCAGTGCATATTTTTCTCATCTAAAGTCTTATATGCCATTATACTCTAAGGTCAATGTGTGGATTACACTCAAACATTAAGACATAAATCCTCTCGCACGACGTGGCTGATTATTGAGGCCGTCAAATTGTAATAACATTTGCACTGATGTTTTGTCATAGGTGCATTTAGTAACCAGATTTTCTCAGAAGCCACAGCTCTCCTTTGGCAGGAACAGAGACATTTCTCTCATTATTAGCAACATTTCAACTGACCGCAGTTAAACAGGATTGCTTTCTAATGAGGTGCACATTTTGGACCGAAATGAAGATTGAAAGTGAGGAGGGAGATTTGTTTAGTCGGCAACAGAGCGACACATCCATCTCCCCAGTAAGGACTGCTGGTTCTGGTGAAAGGGCGGCCAACAGGCTCAGGAGACCAGCGCAAGGTGTGCTGAACCTCTGCACATTATAAATCACTGTTACTGACTCAAGATGCGCAGACCTATGCACACCTGCTCTTTGAAGACCTGTTTCTAACACTTACATTTTGGTTTATGACTGCAAAATACACTGAAGATTGCAAAATGACATTGTCTTCATGCAGAGTCTCGTTACATGGCTGTGCAGAATACAAATATAGAATGGCTTCAGGAGCAACACATACATAGTGGTACATGTATTATTAGACATATTGTTAAATATGAGATCTTCGGTGTTACATCTTAAAGCAGCACATAAGAAGGACTATACACTGAGCTATATGGTTGTACTTTCATCTCTGCACATTTTCCAAAAATGAGCATTAATCATTCCTAATATGAGCAAAGATGGCATGGCTCTGCTCGCAGCAAAAAGGCAAGCATTATTAAATGACATGCTGCAAAGAGAGCACATCAGAATGTTTATTGGATTAAAGCTTGACATGGAGACAATCCCCAGTGTAGAATGCATGAAAACAACAATGACACCAGAAAAATCACACTCACCAGATGCCTTTTTTTCTGTCCTTCATACCACTCCATGTGCTGTTCGGCAGCAAGTCTCTTCTCTGTTGTCCTTGCACCAGTGGAAACAGACTAATCTATGCATTACCTAAATTGCCTCCTTTCCCCCTTCCCCAAGAGATGAAAAAGATTGTAACCCAAATGCTATATTTGGTGTTGGCTGTGTGTTTTAAGTGGTGCAGGAATTATCTTTATTTGTCTGAAGAACTGCGTTAAGGGCAGTGAAAAGGTTTGGCACAGCAGGTGAGTCTTCCGGGTGGTTCATCTACAGAATGCTGCACGTGGGCGCCCATCGATCTGTGTGGACAAAGGCCGCGGTGGGGGCATGCTCAGACGCCAAAAGAGTGCAGCATCCTCTGATGTTTTGTGAGCAAAAAAAAAAAAAAAAAAAAAAAAAAAACAGGTCTGGGAACAAGAGATAAGGACAGCCACCTCTCAAGGCAGACACAGAACAGACAGAAATCACTCAAACATATAGGGAAACCCTTACACAACGCACATTCCAAGTCAAATGCAGTGTCTTTGCTTTGGGGGTTTTTTTGCCTTCCAAATTTTCACATGTAAGTACACAGCACTGACACACCAAGAACTACAGGGACGATAAAGCAAGCGTAGAAATCTTCGAAAGAAAGGACGCAGTTGGTCCTGGTGGGCTTGCATCTTTCAGCAGCAGTGACCTTGGTCTAATCCCTCATTACAACAAGCTCCATAATACTGTACTTTTCATGGAAAAACAAATTTGGCAAATCCTAATCCTCATGCAATGGCTCTTTCTTCTAAGATGTTCGCTAATTAATGTCACAATAATGACTGAGAGGTCCTTCAACATCTGCATTAGTTTTTTTTTCCCCACTATATTTGTTTAATTAAACTTCCAAAGACAGATGTGTTCATCTTGTTAGAAGTATTTCCAACAGTTAATACCATTATAAAAAATTAACATAAAATCAAGATGTGCTTTGCTCTTTTTTTAGCAGCCCCATTAACATAAACCATCGTCTTAATTCAATTTATGGATACAAAGCGTATATTATGCAGGTTTCTTCCAGTCACTATGCTACAAAATCATCAAGGCATTTTAAAAGATTTATTTTTTAAATCAATGCTAAGAAACAGACGAAGGACAGGAGAAGGAGGGTTAGAGGTCCAAAGTTCAGCAGTATGTCATGAGAAAACATGATTAATACAACATTTTTGAAGTAGCAGGCTTCATTTATGAAGCAGGGTTTGTTCGCAAAAAAATCCTTCTCAGGTAGCTTTTGCCCTTGGTAACTTTTACTCGTTACACTCTAAATCACATAGGCCAAAAAGCTCTGCTCTCCATGTATTTAAACATTCATCATTGACAGTGTGAAGCACTTAGTTTCAACCAGCTCTACCGTTAATTGGACTGTGGCCAAAGGTGGAACCTTCTTGATGGTTTGAAATCACAAAGAGTTGCTCGGCAGCAGTTTCTGATTTACGCTTTTCACATTATAGATTTGCTCAACATCAATGAGTTGGAGCACGGCAAGCTCATTACTAATAAACCACTGCTGGAAATTGCACAACCTCTTACAGAGTGACATGATGGAATGATCAACAACACCAAATTCAAAACGTAAATTGTGGCCTGACTAGAACAGCTGGCTTTTTAAAGGGTGTTTTTTAAAAATTTTTTCTTCCAAAAAATTAAAAATATACTGTTATATAAGGCCAAGCGGAAAGGATTGTAACAGTAACATAGCAACATTTTAATAAAATGAGCTTCCATCCACTGGTTATTAATCTCTGTATGCCCTGAAGCTCTTATTTAAAAATAGAAGGCTAGTAGATTAATAGTAGAGAGGACAGTTTGTTTCCATACAGGCTTCCCCCTCTAATGGGACTCCACATTTATCTATGCATTTCCACACACTGAGATTTGGATGCAAGGCACAGCCAAGCAGGATGCGCATATTCAATAGATGGCTGCTTCTACACAAGGGCAGTAACGACACCACTCTTAATCCACTTTTCGTCAACTCCTCAGGAACACAAACATTGTCAGAGAGTACTGTGTTGACTGAGCCTGCCTAGATGTTGTTCTGGTGACCAGCACCAGAGATGCAGTTTAGTTTTCTTCACCCCAGTGCTCGGCAAAAAATCAGAGGTGTGTGGAGTAGCTGCAGATTGTTTGGATTAAAGTTCTTTTCTCTAGCTTCACAAGAATAACCTTAGCTGACGGTTAGACTGGGGCACTATTCAGGTGATAAGGAATGTATAGTTCGGATATTATAGTTGGATTTTGCCACCACAACCAAAGACAAAGAGATGGAAAGAGGTTTTACTCCACATTTGTCCTGCTATCTCAGTCAGTGGTGGCTTCCAACAACAGAGTCTTTGTTACTGTTAATGACACTGTATACAAGCCTCCCCTGTAGCCCGTCACCGCTGATTCTACATGTTAGCACTGAGTAATGTACATAGCAGAAAGACAGAAAGAGGATATAGCCAGACATGATCTTAATCCAGCCGCATCTGAGTGCAGCTAGTAAGAATGAGATCACCTGAGGAGTGATGAGGGGGAGAAGAGGTGGCATAATTTATGTCGTGTGAAAGCGTACGTCGGTCTGTCATGTGGAGTGCACAGGCAGCCGCAGTGGGGGAGCACACAGCAGCTCTTTGTCTGCTATGCAGACAGGGTTGTGGGTGAATCCTGTCTAAGCAGAGGCTCAGGCGCTTGCTTTGCAATGGCGCTCTGTATCAAAAGCCTACGTGTTGGCAGGCAAGGACCCTCCCAGGGGTAATCATGTCCATTCCACACCGAGAGTTGCAGCGTTAACAGCCTTGTTCAGTGGAACATGTGAGGAGATTTGTGCAACAGCGACCTGCCCCCTCATAAGGTTTTACCTAATGACTGAAGTGGTGCTAGAACTGTGAATAAGTGACTTGCTGTAGAGAGTCTTAGAGTGCCGATGCACTGATGAGAGCTGTTTGTGTTGGCTGGCACAGTGGAGCTCATGTGCTCAGCAGAAGTGTTGCATTGTGTCAGTCCCAACTCCTTTTTGGAAGGAGTAGCAGGTGAGGTATGTCGTGCCGTTTCTGGCTGACCTACTTGAGTCTTAAGCTTGTGGTATACATCTGTCTAAATTATACTTAGCTTTGATCAACACAGTTGATCACCTGCAACATGCAGTAAGGTTGATAAATTGCAGTGGATTTTTATAAATGCTTCAGAATGTAGTTTTACTATGGCTTTTCTTTGTGTGTAGAGAAACATGCAAACTGTGCATTCCCAGTGTGACTGTTAGTGCTGCAGTGCTGTACTTTTATAAGAATGCCACATATAATACTGAGCTTGGGTTTTACTGAGTACCTTAAGCCTTGATTATTCTGGTAAGAGTGGCCTGTATGTGTTGACCAGTGTAGTTAGAAACAAGTGTATTCAGTCTCACTCTTCTATTTGACAGAATATGGAAGTGGGATGTGTCATTTTTGCTTGGCTGACCAGCTTTATGATGGTTCAAAGTCAGTGAGGCTTTAACACAGTGCAGCACTCAGCTACAACTCTCTTCTGCTATTTCCTTAGAATTAAAAGGTTCTTTGATCATTGCAGCCTGAGCAGTTGCATGTTTGTTGTTGTGTTGTTATATCAATGTCTTGAGTGAAGTGTAGTCCTCAGGCTCCACCATGTAAACCCACCGCATTAAATGCTCTGAAAGAGGAAGTCACAAAAGATGTAAAAGGTAAGGAATGGTGTCACTTCTGCCCTTTTACAGAAAGCTGCCATATTGAAGGTTATATAGATTCATCTGACTCGGCTGCACCTACATGCAAAATTCTCACATGTGGAGAACCTGAGATGAGCTGCGAAGCCTATAGAACCGTGTTAGAGATCTCAGAAATCTATAATCTAGCATTACCATGTGTGACTGTTTTTTTTACATTAGGTGCTTGCAATACAAAGCGGGTTTTATGTATACCTGATACATCTCAAACACTGTCTGCATCAAGTAAACATACAGTATGTGTTCCATTAGAAAAAAGCATCTGTGTGAGCAACTACCTATCAGGGTTGCACCGTCAAGATGTTTTTTTCTCTCCTTGCCTTCCCTCTCCTCCCTTGAGATGTTTGTCTGTTTTCAGTTTGATTTCCCCTTTCTATTTTAGTTTGAACTTTGACATCCGTACCTACCCCAGGATGTCTGTCACAAACTGCAGTCCAACATTGTGACAATGCTTTTGTTCTCCCAAACCTCTTTATGAACTTCCTGTTTTCGTATCCTTTTTTCTGTTCTTTCCCTCAAGGTCTGGCGCACCTGATGTTAAACCGCCAAGGTATGGGGTCTATTGGTTTGCTTTTCCTTCCCAGCCACCTGACACATTTCCCTTCCCCTGAAATCATTTCAGTTAACTGTGCTGCACTAATATTTCCTCTCCTCTTTTTTCATATACTTGCCTATTCGTTTTTGCTTCCTCTCATGTTATGCTCACTATTCACTCAATTTGTGTCCGTCAAACCCTTGTCCTGACCACTGACTGAGCTACTGGAACATCACCTTTGACCTCTGCAGTTTTTCGCCAAGGTAATGCATCTATGCTCATAGCATCTCTTCGATTTGGTTCCATGGTGTTTTCAAAGGAAACAGGTGTCAGTAATAAAAAATAAACGTATCTCATCTTAAAAATGTCTCTCAGGTCCACAAAGAAAGCAGTTTACTATCGTTGCTATTAAAATATTCAGTGTTATCAGAGGAATCTGTTTTGCAGTTATTGCATACATAATTCTGATTTTCTTGCAGTTGTAAGGTAACACTGATTTCTCAGTCGTGTCATAAATGAGTTGCATATGGATGAGAAATGTATGCAAATGGTTTTGCTATTAAACAGCGAAGAGTCAAGAAGAGACTATTGTGGTGTCCTGTTCGAGTAACAAAATAATAGCAATGCACACACAAGTAAAAGATATTCCATATTGCACGCTTTACACTGATTCAATTCAAGTGCTTAGATACATTTTCATTAACCCTCTGAACGCCAAGCAATTTCTGGGAATTTTTTCTACTCATCATATTTTTAGTCAGTGTGGGCTCATTTTTTACAACAACATAAAGTCCTGCACCTTTATGGAAACAGCATTCATATAGCTAGAAGTAGAGACAACTCAAAATGTTGCCTGTTCAGTAAAACAAAGTTAGAATACCATAAATAATAAGCAAGTCAAAACAAAAGTTGAATTTCTTTAAATATTTATTTTACAAAACAAGGAAAAACCTGGAGTGTGTACCCACAGGTGTTACCAATACTGGAAAATGGTGGCTGCACATACTATAGATATTTTACCACTTACATTAAGTTTCCCAGTGGAACTGCATGTCACAGATAAGTATGTCTGGGTTTTAAATGGAAAAAAAAAATTCTTTTTGGCTATGGTAAATAGTGTAACTTTAATAGCTTTTCAAAGACAATGTGTCTTTTTGGGGGGATTCAGAGGGTTAAAGTAAAGATGAAGTACTGTGATGTAAATCCTTGGAAGGAAAACATTCATCCACCACAATGCAATTGCACAATACAAGGGGGAAAAGGGACAGTTTCACTAAATAGTATGAGTAGCACTGACCTACATGAAATCTGCTCTATTTAGGCTTTGGGTTTTCCACCACATGCTGTGAGATTGAGATGAAAGTCATCATCCTGTCGCCATGGCAATCAGTGTTGTCTCTACGCATGCTTGGAACTTGGCTTGATGACCCACTCTGACACTATAATACATTGGCCCAAGTCTTCTAGAAAATGACTTATCAGACCAGAAAACGTTGGGGTTGGTTTAGCGGTACAGCTCCTGAATTTTTTATCCGTTTATTTCTTTCAACCCAGTCAATCCTGAGAGATGATAATGAATAATCGGCAGCTGTAAACCGAAATAGCTTTGTATGTCATCTCGTGTTATTCACACTCCCACGCGCTGAAGACGAAAGAGAGTGTTCTCATGTGCATTTCCTTGTGTAGAACTGATAGCACTCACATCAAGGTCATTTACAGTAGATGAAAAGACTTAAGCAAATATGACACGGAATGATTATGGTCGTTTTTCACCACCTATAAATGATGCAGCTCGAGGCTGTACATGAGTGAAACATTATAGATTAAGGTCTGAATTCGTTCTGTCTCATGTTTAGAGGTAGTAATTAGTCTTCATAATGGCAAATAAATGTATGTTCTGACTTTAATTGATGGGTATGCTGAGAATACAACGTGGCTGGATAAAGTGTATGCCACTTCTGCCTCAGTTGTGCAATGATTAACATTGTCGGCCGTATTAAAATAACATTGCTCTATAAAATATTTAGTACATCAAGTGTATCCTAAAGCCAAACAAATGTGATTTTTCATAAAATGAGGTCTAAATGTAATTGCTCACTTTCATGCATTAAAATGAAGAAGCTGGTAATTGATTGTGGAATGAAGATTTACAGAAATAACCCTCCAAGCAGTACTCAGGCAGAACACAGCTACAATTAGTAACAAAGTAAATGTGCATCTGACCTCATGGGATATACATGAGACATCAAAGTTTTACTCAGCCATTTAATGTTATAACAAACATTTGTTATTAACAGTGTTCCAGCTCTAGCCTGAGGGGATACTCCAGAGAGTGTTCGGATTTGATCTCAGTTTATTTCCTCACAAATAGATGAAGACTTCAGAACAATCAGGAGTGGCAGCTCATGCACATGTTTCAGTCTCAAAACTCTTTGTTAGTATGAACACACAGATGCAGTGTAAGTGATGAGATTACCCACCATCTCCATGTACACCGCCTGACTTAGGGCGGGGTGCATCCAACACACAACCAACTCCCAAGCCCTGAGCAGAAGATGAGGTTAGCAACTGCATCTGTGCCCCAGGCTTTTGGATCACTTTGAAATCACTCTGCTGGAAAGCTTAATATTAATGAGCAGTCCCAGTGTTGGCAGGAGCTGCTTCCGCTGCAGCAGTGTAATTGTGACTTAAACAAGTGGGCTAATAGGAAATAGTTGTAATTGATCAAATATTTTCACCTGATGTCATGACCTTTTCTCTTTACAGGGTTTGATGTACCTCATGCTGTAACTGCTATGAGCTAATGCTTACCTCGGTGCAGCAGTGTTACAGATAATACTTTCTAAGGAAAGGCATCACTGGCAATCTTAGAGTTAACTTGTCTGATATTTAAGTGTCACCTAGGATGTTATAGCTCTGCATATTTTGTAGCTGCACACTTCATTGGATTGGCCATGAGCACTGCTCCACTAGAAGGACTCACTTGTGTTTGTATCTTGAATTTAGAGGGCGTTTTTATGATTTCAGACCAGGGGTTGCAAGTAGATTGAATGATGTATAGTGAGACACAGACAGAGTTGGTGCAAGATGTAACAACAGGAAGAAAAGCAGGATAGACATGGAGGAATTGTTGGTGCTGTCATTATTTTCTGCTGAGCTTTCTTTTTCTACAAATATGTGTTCCCATTTGCATGAAGAGATGGTTCAGTACAATGCTCTTATGCCTGAATCCAAAAAGGTAGATGGCTCTACTCCACTCTCAGTCAGCTCAACATACATAAAGTGCTAAACTGTTCCAGCACTATCTTTTAGCTGGCATACTGGCTGCAGTTGATGTTTTTGAAGGCATTTCCTTGGAGTTACTGCCAAAGTCTGGTGTCAGAGAAAACAAAGCCAGCGTTTTTTTTTTTCTCAGCACTGTTGCAGACAATAGGCCACCTTCTAGGTAAGTGGGAAAGCAGAGATATGGTCCCTGCCTTTCTAAACACCTACACACTTCCTTAGACCTCTCAAAGACCTTCAAAGGGGCTTCAGGGTCATCTGTTAGTGACATCTTTATCATAGAAAACCGGGAATTATAGCAAGATGATTTCACAGGATGTGCACAGAATGGTGCATATCCACTGTTAAAATGACTGATTACTTATGAGGAAAGGCTTCTTAGGAAATGGAAGCTGACATAAAAGCACTCATGTTTTGCTAAATAAGGTCAGAATACATGTAGTGTTCCATAGTATTTTTTCACAAACATAATTTTTCTCAACCACTGTAAGTTCCCTTGCCTGCTTACTGTCTTGACTCTGCACATGCACTTTTCACATAAAGGAACTTGCCATTTATGATCCACAACGATAGCTTAACGAGTTGCTGTGTAAGTAACTATGCTGCTCAAACAATAGAAAGTAATGGGACCACTGACCCTGTGGCCTTAAATTGGCCCTGCAGTTCAGAAGCCGATATTTACTGTACAAACAAACATAGGCTTAAGGGACAACTTATCCTTCTAGCTTGAAACGATTGCTCAGTAGCTCGGAAGCTGCATCTTATGAAGAAGGATAGAACGGGGCTTGAAACAGCCCACTCATGTTATACGTGTTACACAATAATTAACATTACTCCTGCGGGAGTAACGTAAAACAGTGGTAGAATGTCACGAGTTACTAACTTGGAAATTTTCTGAGGATATTTAAAATTAAGAGTGGGTGTCAGAATGTATTGTATGTGTGTGGAAGGCCTTAGTGAATTATGAAGCAAAATAGAATATATTGCATTTTATTATTCAGTATCCATAGGGTGAGCGAACTGACTGACTATCTATCTATCTATCTATCTATCTATCTATCTATCTATCTATCTATCTATCTATCTATCTATCTATCTATCTATCTATCTATCTATCTATCTATCTATCTATCTATCTATCTATCTATCTATCTATCTATCTATCCCCCCATGGAAGTTTTTTATTTCTTTTCAACATTGAATCATGGTTAATAATTTGTTTTTTTTTGACAAGAATTTACAGTTTTCTACAGAATAATCTCATTTAATTAAAAATATAAAACATAAAATTATTCATCCCCTTTATAGTGACTCACCTAATTTAACACACGTGCAGCAAATTGCTGCTTCAAGTCACAGGGTGAAATAGAGCTC
Organism: Amphiprion ocellaris; assembly: GCF_022539595.1. NCBI lineage: Eukaryota > Metazoa > Chordata > Actinopteri > Pomacentridae > Amphiprion > Amphiprion ocellaris. The sequence goes on along the minus strand of NC_072779.1, from coordinate 12,972,012 downwards.
ATCTTAGTGTAGTCAATATGTCTCAAGTGACTGAAATATAAAGACACGTGTATCTGGAAGGTCCAGTCATTGGTAAATCAGTACTTGTGGCTGTAATTATACCATGAAGATAAAATAACATTCCAACCAACTCTGTTAAAAGGTTTTGGAAAGTGTCTGATGAGACCAAAGATTTTTGGCCATCAAACTAGAAACCAAATCCTGTACATCACCACAAATACATTATCCCCACCATGAAGCATGGTGGTGGCAGCATCATGATGTAAGGATGCTTCTCTGCAGCTCTGGAGGGCCAAAAAAGGTTGAGGGTAAAATTAATGTAGCAAAGTATAGGGAAGTCTTGGAGGACAACCTGATGCATCTGCAAGAGAACCTCAACTTTAGAGAAGATTTGTTTTCCAGCAAGATTATGATCCAAAGCATACAACCAAAGCTAGAAATGGTTTCAAGACAACATTGTGAATGTTCTGGAGTGGCCGAGTCAGAGCCCAGACCTCAATCCAATTGAGAATTTGTGACTAGACTTCAAAAGGGCTGTTGACTCATAATCCCCATGCCACCTGAGAGAGTTTCAACAGTTTTGGAAAGAAAAATAGGGTAAAACTGCAGTCCAGAAGTGCAAGGCTGATTTAGACCTATCCACACAGGCTCCATGCTGTAATTACAGCCGAAGCTGCATCTGCTCAATACTGACTTGAAGAAGGCAAATACTTACGCAGTCACTTATTTCGCATCTTATATTTTTAATTAACTGAGATTGCTTTGTAAAAACCTGCTTTCACTTCGACATGATTTTTGTAAATTTTTGTCAAAAAGCCAAATTAAAGTGACCATGATTAAATGGTCAGTACTTTGTCTAGGCTATACCAGTCTGTCTATCTACCGTATCTATTCATTTTTTTCAAAATATTGTCAATACTTTATTAGCAAAAACTGTCAAAACTACATACCTCCCATTTTCTGGAAGTTGCGCTAGCAGCATTGTTGAATGAACTGTAACACCAAGAATGATTTAGTATTATGTGCCATACGATGTTTACCAAGAAAGATACATTGCTTGGGTTTCTTGTAAACAGTTATGTTGCTAACATGTGGAATGAAAAGAAACAAAGACACAGATAGAAACCAATATTATTAATTAACTTATGCTTCTCTCTGAACAGTCGGGAAAATTGCTTCCTTCACCCAACTGATATTCATTGGACTGCGGGTGTACAATTAGATGTTTAGCTGAGCCTGACACATTTATACTGGCATTTTAAAATGTCACTGTGGAATAAAGGATGAAACTGGCGTTATTCTATAGTTTTTAGCAAACTTCATTCCAAGATGAGTAAATTGTGCATTAGCTGAGCCTATTTTCAGCCATGAAATTGTGGTTACACTGTGACCCTGGTGTGTTTTTGTGGATCTACTGAACAGATTAATAAGCTTTGTTAAGCTTTGTCTACACAGACAAAGCTTGTCAATTAGATCCCTTTATTGCTGATGTTAGTCTTTGCACAGCATTTGTTAACAGTAAGAAGAATATAGAATATCACCAGACTTATCCTTTAATGTGTAAAACATACAGAATCATGTGTTGCCTCATTGACAGTACATTCGTTCATCAGAATGTACGGGGATTTGTAGCATATGTTAATAGCTCCACAAATGGCCTGTTCAAGTTGGTTTTAGTGATAGTGAAATATTTGTCAAACAGTACTGCACTGTCTTACTTCTGCTCATGTTAGTCTTTAGATCCACCTACCAAACTTACTCTATTTCAACATGTGAATGTAGCTAGAAGACAAGTAAGAGCTGAGCCTGATGACAGGAAGAATTATCTAACATGTTTCTCTTCCCCTCTCAGGGCAGGCGGAGTCAGTGGCCACCTTTAAAGGCAATGAGTTCTTCAGCTACAACCTGTCCCAGACTCCCATTCAGAGTAGTTTGGATGAGATCACGCTGTCCTTCCGCACCCTGCAGAGGAATGGCCTGCTGCTTCACACAGGGAGGTCAGCTGACTATGTCAACCTGTCCCTGAGGAATGGAGCTCTGTGGCTGGTCATTAACTTGGGCTCTGGTGCTTTTGAAGCCCTGGTGGAGCCTGCCAGTGGGAAGTTTAATGACAATGTCTGGCACGATGTGCGAGTGACACGCAACCTCCGTCAGGTGTGTATACATCCGTTACCCGTGATTTCCATGCTTTCTGCCAACAAGACTCTTTGTGCAAAGTGTAATTTTATGCGTCATGTCATCATGTTTGCTTTTAAGTCAGAAGCTGACAGAAGAGGGATTTAAAGTCATGTATGATGAAGAGAAAACAGCCACATACCGATGTTGCCTTATACTGCAATTGACAGTTTGCTTATTAGCAATGATTTAATTGTCTTGAACATTTAGATCAGATTCTTATGAGATCCGGGGTGTTGGTTGCCTTGCAAGGCATGAGGAGGACAAATGTCATGTTGACAAAAAATTGTGCTTGAAAATCCGAAGCCGTTTTTACAATTTTGAGACAAACAGCACATCACCATAAGTAAGATAAGGAAACAAAAATAGCAAGAGAAAAAATACTTCTGAGAAAGTGTTCACAACTGCATTCGCCAGTCAGGAGTGCTGCCTTGTGTTGCCTTCTGAACAAAACATTTCCCCACTTCTCTCCAGTCCCAGTGCACTCACATTTAGAGGGTAAGGGGCTTGTCTTCTGGTTTAAACTGGCCAATCAGGTCACATCTATAATCCAATCATATTGGAGATCCAGCCTACTTAGTGAGCCAATAAAAGAGCTGCTGTAGAGGCGTGCCCCCTTTTAAACCTCCAGGACAAGATGGGCTCTGCTAGGAAGAGACTCAGGTGTTGACTTGTGCAAACTTAATGTATTTTCAACAAGTAGCTTGCTTTACTCGGAGAAAAAAATAATTTTAAATTACAATTATCCCTGTAGCTCTTAGACTAAATAGACAGTAAAACAAATGGCATGTCATTCGTGTCAACCTTTCTACACAGAAGGTCTGCATGTGGTCAGGTAAGGAGCTCGTGCTTCCTAACACAGGTAATACCAATCCAATTCAAAACAAGCTTAGGCACTATTGTCCATTGGCAGGGTAAACTGACAGGAAACAAATACTGCGTTGGGTTTTGTTGAATATTTAATATTTTCGTTCTCATTTTCCACTTTCTGATATTGCAAGCTCATATCAGGTCATTGCCCCCTTTCTCATGAAATAGATTGCTTTGGTGGACTTCACCGAGTCTTTTTATAATTCAGCAACTTAATTTTTTTCTGCACCCACAAGATTGCTGCAAAGGCGTTTTGTTTTTTTTTTAATCCCATTGAAAGAGGAAGTCAACTCATATAGTATTATCCATCATATTAATTTGTCCTGCAGTAGTGATAACATCTCAGAAATCTGTTTGTTTTTCTACTTACAGAACAGATTTTTACATTTTGATAAACTCCTCTTGAACAAAAAGCCAGAAACAATTTTTATTGTTGCTGTAGCCACTGATTCAACATTGCAGCAGTATCAGGGAGGTCACGTATGAAAAAAAGCCAAGCTTACATAATGAATACAGCCACTGCATGTGTCCAACATTGTACTGCTCTGCCTACTGTACGCCAACCAAGTACACCCCGACCCTAAGGTTTCATATCATTAACACTGTCTGGACAAGGCACTGAATTCCCAAACTAATTTACTGCCAGGATGTGTCTGGTACATTAAATGTTTCCCTGCTGGCATTCGTCTCTGACTGCAGTCATTCTGCAATTAGTGCCACTTCCTTACAGTTGCACTTTTTTATGTTAACATTAAAAAATGTGAATCAGTGTCATGTAAAGTGATTGGCTGCAGTGACAAACCCACACCTAATTACCCCTATAGAGAGCCCTGGCACACCATTTACTATATGGTTCAGTGTTATCAGTCCGGTTTCCAGTTAACAGCGGCTAACAAGCAGCTACAAGGTCTGATAATGTCGACCCCTGCTGAGAAACAAACTGCAGACTGCGTGACACACAGTAAACAAACCTAAAGATGCAGGAGTTGATGCAGACTATAAAGAGAGGAAATATAGGACTTATATTTGTCAGGTGACCAAATGACAAATGTAAACTCTCAAGGCTAATGTTGCTCATTCTCTGGGGGGAACTGTTTGTTGCAATACTTTCACACAGTCATTTTGCACTGCAGTTGCCAAAAAAAAAAATAAAATAAAATAATGCAACTTGCTTTTAGCCTAATTTTTGGCCACTTAGGTTCAACTTAAACAAGGTGCAACATTCATATATCACCTGTTAATCGGTTGCTTTTTCACACATCTACCCACAGAAATTAGAATCAATATACTCTCTTATAGTTCTCTTTAGGGCTCTTTAATTGCCAGTTATGCCATTGTTCTCTAACAGCTGCAGTCAGCTTTGCCATTAGTATCACTTGTAGAAAATTGTGTATCCAAGCTACATCACTGCTCTTAGATTCTTTTTTATAAGCGCAGCTGTTTTCCTCACATACACATGATGATGTTGTTAATGAAGCTTAATTAAAGCATTAACATGGCTAGCTGTTGACATGTTTTCTAGCCAACTTTGCAGGTATTAAGCAAGCGTGTAGTATATATGTTGAGGCACGCAAACTGTAAAATTATCTACTGAAGCAGAGATCTTTTTAATCGATGTTAAATGCATATATACTTAAAATAGGTCTATATCTGCAGAAGACACAAAATCTGTGTCCACCATCATATATTTCCAACTTAATACTGAAAATGTAACAAAATCAAACTTCTAAAAGCAAAATGAGGATACGGCCTTGTTTCTGCCACATAAAGTGAGTTTGTAAATTTACTTCAAGCATAACTAAATATATTCTCCACAATGAGCTTTGCACATGCAATGCATTTAAATGTCAGATTTCTTTGCTGAAGCAGAATTCATTTTGTATCTAACCATCTCATCATCACCAATATATTCTGAACCTGTCACACTAACCTGCATACAAACTTGCATCCTCCTCCACGTCTATTTCCTTCCCCTGGCTTCCAGAAGAGCGGCAATCCAATGCTTACAACGTCACTTATGCTTTCAGGCATGCATTTGATCCCTGTGTAAATTGCTTTCCCCTCAGATAAGTTACCTCACTGACATGTAGATAGGGGGAAATGTAACTCCCAAGAGAGTGCTGGTGGAAACATTTTATTAGATCCGGTGGTGCTTTTCAGGCTACAATTCCTCCTATTACAATCTCCCTCTCCATCTGTCTTTCATTTTAGTGTCATCGGCGAACCGATTAGTGATCAATCTTTCTCTGTTTGTTGTTTTTATTAATGACATGTGAACCGATTTCTTAGCCTGCCCAGTGCACACAACACATGCACACACATTATCTGTTGTTGTTCCTTCTGAACGCTGCCAATTCTCTTGAGTAATTCTTGAGTTACACAAACAGTCATGAATGTCTTTTACCCTTCAATTAGATCTGTGTAGAAATCCTGTAGAGACTATGATGAAAGATCAGCCACAAATTGTGCTATCCAGAACTTGAGGCTGAATATTATCCCTCAGTGTGCTTCTAATTTATGACCTAATTCAGTAATCACCTTTAAATGCATTGATCCCTCACCTCAGATATTTAAATGCTACAAAATCTGGGTGTCATGATAACATGTAGTACCATATTAGACACTATCCACCTTTTTGTAGACATTGTTGACTTGAAGAAAAACCAGAATCAGCCAGTTCCTAGATGTGAAAGCATGTTTTTCTGAAGTTTCTCGATGTGCAGTATCATGAGCCCATAGTGGAGCCTTCTCATTGTCCAGTGTCCAAGCCGGAGATACTGAAGGCTTCACTATTAAATAGACGGAAATCAATATCTGTCAGTAGCTGCGAATGGAGAGGCAGGACCTTGTTTTATAGACCTGACACCTGAACACACCATGTCAGGTCACTCTTTTGTCTCTTGTCCTCTTGCTTTCAAACACCGGTGATATTCACAAAAGAGGTACAGCAGGTATCACAACATTAGCCGATTCTCCAGATGCAGTGTGGAGTCACAGGCTTCTCCTGGCACTGATTTAAACCCCTGAAAATCAGCAAAATCACACATTTAGAGTTTTTGTCTTCATTAAATGAATCAGTTTGTGCCTTAAAATGGCTTAGGTGTTACTTTACACTTTTGCCTCCTTTAGTCTGTGTGGATTATGAATATGCAAATTGGTCTGGGCCTCTCTCTCCACCCACCCGTCCGCCGCTCACCTGCAGCTTGAACAAACCTACTCACCTTTAACTCTCCTTAAACACTGTAAAATTACTCTAAGTAACACAATTGCAGGTTGTAACATCAGAGTAATCTAGCCACCAGACATGTTTGAACTGGAAACTGATTGTGCAGCAGCACAGTGGTATGGGTGGCTACTGTCCTCTGGATGTGGCCTCTGAGCTGTTCCTAGGGTCCAGTCTAAGAGCCAGTGCCAGGCTACTTTTAGCTACCATGGCTCCAGGATGTGGAGCAGCCTGCCAGAGGACCTCAGTGCCTTTGTCACGGCTTTGTCACTAGTTTTTTTTTTTTTTTACTCTCAATGTGTCTCCTGTATTTTGTATGTGTATTCCATTTCTCTCTTTTCAATTACTTCCTGCCTGCTTATTGTTCCTGCACATGTGGCTGTCTTATTGTTTTTACCTGTGTTTGCCTCCCGTGTGTGCAGTTCATGTGCTCCGTCAGTCTGTGTTCCCAGCCTCGATTCTTTGCCCACGTTCCTTGAATCATGTCTTCAGCGTCCGTGGTTTGTACCTTGTTTAATTAAAACCTCTTTGTTTCTAGACCCGGCTCGATCCCGGTGTTTCTAGTTTGCCAACTCGGATTATTGTTAGCCTTTGCCTGCTCCCTGTGTTTTTGTTTGTTCCCTTGGACGTTGGTTTTGTTGCATCAGCTTTAGTTATTAAATCTAGCTTTTGTTGTTGTTGTGGTTGTTTTAAAAAAAAACACTCCCTCCTGTGTCCTGCATTTGGGTCGTCTTTTGAAACACTGAGATGTGCAGAGAATGTGGATATTTTTTTTTTTTTTTTTTAAAGTAAAATTCACCTACTAAGCCTGGCTTTTGTCTGGTTCTTAGTACGACCTTTATTTTTATAGTCACGTTATTATATTTTAATTAACTTTAATAAATATGGTTTATTGGAAAGCCTCACCCTTCAGCTTGTTGGGATCAGTTCCTTAGGTTTGTTGCATTTGAGACCCTGGCAGTCTGAGTTGTTTTTAAAGACTCATCTGTACACTACAGATCATAGGCAGGGATGCTCAGCCATAGTGATGACTGCTTATTTTTGCTCATTTTATGTCTTCTAGTATATAAAAAACAGCAAATGGGCAAGGTTGAAAGCTTGATTTTCATTGACGAGGGGTCTCTAAAACTGACTGGTCATGAATTCTGCATTTTAAGTCATTTGTTTAGTGCTTTTTTAGCCCCTCTTACTCGCTAAAGTGAAGCTCTGTTGGATTTGGAATGAAAATCTTCCCATTTTTATGTGCAATGTGTAATGTTTATTCTTCCCTAAACATATTATACCATGCTTGAAATAATGTTCTTGTGTTTTTCCTAATAAAGAGAGACAAAATCTAAGTCAAACACTATTAATCATTAAAAATGTATATGCTAAATGACAGCAATTTTGTTTGCAGTGTCATCCCACTGCATTTATGAAATGATTATGAGTGGTCCGAGAAATCAGAACAGCTGACTAAATCTTTGAACATGATATCCCAAGTGCCATGTTGGAGCTGTTATTTTTTAAAATTTTGACCCGAAATGCTATTTATCATAAGCAGTACAATTTACAAAAGAATATTAGCTGCTCACAGTTGATTTTCCTGAAAATTGCGAGGAAAAAAAACCCTCCACACAAAAAAATGGTAATTGTTTTCACTTATTACTCCTAAGTGGGAGCTGTTACATTTGTGCAGTAATATGTGTTAACCGTAGGCTTATTGTCATGGCAACAAGCATATCATTGTTACCTCTATAGCCCTGTTCAGCCATTCATTCCCTTTTCTCTGTGTACTGATGACACTGATATGAGAATAATCTTCTTGTGCCAATGCCAGTATACTAGTAATGTAGCCTGCCTTCCTTATATCTTTAATCTCAAATTAATTGAGTATACTGTGGCATTCATATTGCTTTGGAGCCAAATTATCACTGGAAGGGAATATTTATGGTATATTGACTCCACTGCTATCCTGCTAATATATCATAAACAGGGATCAGCTGAGATTAGTGAACCCTTCAAAGCTGTTCTTGTAATTGACTTCAAGATCCAACATTAAGGCGAGCTCAAGCAGAATCAGAAGAAATGAAGCATGAAATAATTAGGCCAGTTCTTTCTGTTTGACTAAAAATCTGTCTTGTTTATTTTTCCTCGCTCTGCCCTAATGGTTCCCCTAGGTGACGATCTTGGTGGATGGGATTCTCACCACCACCGGCTACACTCAGGAGGACTACACCATGCTGGGCTCTGATGATCTCTTCTACATAGGGGGCAGCCTCAACACAGCTGACCTGCCAGGCTCCCCGGTCAGCAACAACTTCATGGGCTGTCTGAAAGATGTGAGTACAGCCTGACCTCGGTCTCAGCAGAGGACTGGAAACACTATCCATCCCTCCTTAGATGGCACTACCCCCTTCCTATAGGCGGAGCATGTTCTGCGTATAGAAAATCACCCCTCACATTTGTATTGATTCTCTCGTTGTAGGGTGTTTGAAGGAGAAACTTTTAGCTGAGAGGCTGCTCTGTGCCGAGCATGTGCATTTATAGATTCCTGTGGGAATCCCTTTGAGAATGTAGCACTAATATACATAAGAAACAGACGCGTGTCGTGTTCATATCTGAAGCGCAGCCGGAACCCAGTTTTCATCACTACCACATCTTGTTTTCTGAAGCGTTTCAGCTCCGGCCCACACCTGACACATTGATTATTTTGAGCAAGCAAGTGAAGATCGCGTACTTAGGATTAGCAGCTGTATAAACAAAGCAGTGAATTATGGGTTAATGCTCAATTTCAGCCCGGTCTCACAAATTTTTAATGAACTCATAAAAAGCAAATGATGTGCTACGTCCATTAAAAGTGAGAGAGATGCTTTCCCCTACCCAGGAAGCATTAAGAGGAGATGTGATTAAACAGGCAGCACCGACGCCAGGGTGACAGATTTTCTTCTGGCCAATACACAACTAATACAGCCGAGTTTACTTCTGTCAGAGGCGTTTACATCACAGAATATAAGACCATTTATTCCATAATTGCTTATAAACTGTTATTAGGCTCTGCTGCTGATCCCCATTAAATCCAGCTGCATGGGATTCAGCAGGGAGTACAATGCACCAAGGACAGAACAGACACATCACTTAGATATGGGATATACAAAATGCACCAAGCAAATAGAGTGGAAACAACCTGACTAAGCTAGTAACAGCAGCGGCAGGTTGGAGCAAAGTATAACGAGCAGCAGCTTCATTATGTGCGAGAGTGAGAGCTTGGCAGTTTGTAAGGACTGGCATAAAGTCTTGTTAAAAGGAGATTAATGATTGAATATTGTTGGAGAGTGTGTGCTTGACTTCAGTGTTCTGCTAGAACTAACATGAAAAGATTTCTCCTGCTTTCGGTTGCGTGTTTTTGAGTTGAAAAAACTGAAAAAGCAGTTCAACTTGCCAAGTCCTTAGTCCAGTTTATGCGATCACAGAATGCATTAATGGCGGAGAAAGGAAATCCTTAGGCCAGTTTTTGTACATGTGTCGAAGTAATCTGTGTTTTAAAATTCAGTCTGATGCTTTATGCATGGAGATTTTAGAGATAGCTGAGATTTTCTAGCTATGAATGATAATGTTGATCAGTCAGTTTGTCCTGCCGCTAAGGCGAGAGTGGAGATGGAGGAATGTTTTTGGTGCTGTTTGTCTGCAGGATTACTCTAAAAACTACCCTGCTGAATTCCATGAAATCTGGTTGAGAGGTGGAGTATGAGGAAGGAAGAAATCATCACATTTCAGTGCAGATCTGGTTCTTTTAATTTAACATTGCAAGACGGGGATTTAGTCCTGGCGGAGGACTGCTGTGCTCTTCTGCAGTAGTTGTCCAACTGCAATATCTCAACAATTATTGGATGCATTGCCATGAAACCAGACAGACATTTACAGCATGAACCATATAGACTTTGATCCCCTGACATATTCTTTTGTGCCATCATGAGGTTTGTGGGTTTCGGGCAAATTGTCTCAACAACTATTGGTGTGGTTTGCTGTGAATAGTTAATCAAGGCTCCCAGAAGATGAATTCTAATGACTTCAGTAATTAAAAAATGACTTTAGTGAGTGAAAATTTCAGCTTGACAAATACCAAAATACCAAATACCAGCATCAGTCTCAGCTCTGCTTTGTGTTAAGTGCTAATTTACAAATGTAATAGTCTAAACTAAGATGGTGAACCTGGCAAATATTACCTGCTTAACATCAGCAAATTACCGTCGGCTCTGTGAGTATGTCAGCCTGCTGATATCAGCACCTTCTGAAAGCACCACCGTGCCGGAGTGCAGTTTGTTTTACTATTACTTTTCATTTTACAGCTTCTAGTCGGCACAATCTCCAGATATGTAATGTTTGCATTAAACTCGGTGCAGATGCTCTTAAAATGAATTTGTTTTTGTTATCGTATTGGCAGTATTTGTTAATGAAGTACATAACGTGAAGATGTTAAAGCACTCAAGCATTCACTGAATGATTTTAAATGGGCTGTCTGCATAATTACTATGCAGTCTGCATCCACAGAAATGAAAATCAGATGTTATTTATGGACAGGTTATTGTCCCAGCACCACTGCCAGTGCTGCAACCTCCACTCTGTGGGCGGTGTGGCTGGTGGTGGTGTTTAAAGCTACTACTGCTGTGCATCGTCACACAGATGAACTGTAGGCATGCAGGGAGTGCACAAGGAGATAAAGAGTTACGAGGGTGCCCCCCAAAAAAGTCTCGGTAATGAGTGTGAGCAGTGACAGAGGCAGAGCTGATCAAATGGGATCAGCCTGCCAGCAAATCTGGCAGCCAGGTTCAGAGACGTGTCAGTGGAGGACAGAGCTCTTGAGTTCAGTGATGAACCAGAGGAATGGGTGGTGAATGGAAGTTCACACTTACATATTCATCTTAACCCTTGTGGGAAAGAAAAGTGAGCAGTGGGTAAAATATTTATTGTGTAAGCAGTGGATCTTTTTCAGGAGATATCTGTCTTTATGTTACTGAATGCAGAGAGTTTGGCCCATGACTAATATCTCTAGACGCTACATGATAATGGATGTGAGCGCTACTGTGTAGAGGCCATCAGGTTCATCAGGTGCGGGAAAAATAATGGCCACTTCCAGATGAATGTCACGACTGCAACAACAAGCAGGGAGAGATGAATTTGTCTTTGAAGTCACCAGTTTATCGGACTGCAGTTTGTGTGCCCACAGGATATCCCACACCGCATCATTAGGTTCCTGTACTTTAATGCTTCAAAGATTGCATCCAATTTGGTTATGAAGAATGTGTTCACACAGCTGTTGGCGGCAGAGAAGGTCTTCATTCTCATACTGTTGTTGTTCTTCACCATTTGAGCATAAAAGACACGGGGACTTTGTCAGTTGACGCTAGAGGAGCTTTATTCTTGTGTTTTGGGGATGCTCTGTAATCCATGTCACATACAAGAGGCGTCTGAATTGGTGAAATAGGATTCCGCTTTCTGTATTGTCCTTTTGGCTTATATAATTGCCCGGCAGAGGTCACAGTGTCTTTTTGTAGCCATCTGTGCATTTTTGTGGTGTTGCTACTTGTAAAGAGAAGTGCTAGCACGTTGTCCCCTCTTTGTGTAAGTGACTGTCTTGAATGACTGTCTTCCCATTTAAAAATTGCCTGTTACACTCATTTTTCGATGGTCAGTTTCACCATCTGATTTCACTGCTTAATTAGTCATACTGAGGCAGTATGAAGTGTGATATTGGCTCAAATTGCCTCTCAGCTCTGCTGTTAGTCCTCTGTGCAGTGTGGTGTGTCACCTCAGGCAGTGACTGGTTGCAGAGTGATGTGGCAGATAACAGTGGGCTTGGGGTGACTTACAACCGATACAAAATGAGACAAGGATTTTTGTCTCCTGCTGTGCATATTGATGAAAGCAGAAAATAAAGCAGCAGCAACACAAAGGAGCCCACACAGGCACTCTGTCGAAGTGTGCTTTCACTTAAAGCAGGGTATTGTCTGTCTAGTATCTTGTATCCAATGTAAGCAGGGCTGGGTCAGACTACTTTCAAATAAAATCAGTATCCAAATACAGATAACATGACAGTTTTTGTAATTAGTAATGTAATCCATTGGCTTTTTTTACAAAAACGTAATCTGAACACTTGGATTTAATCAAAATTGAGCCACAACGTTTTGAGTTCTACAAATGTTCATTTTTCCTTTAAATGCTTTTTCTGTATTCAAGATTTCCAGTTGCTCAAATCAAATTTCCTTTACAAAAGCAGCACTGGCACAAGTTACATTTGAACTCTGTGATCTACAACATGTGGGATGCTGTTTCTTTTGTGGATGTTTTTGTTGCTGTTTTGTAATCAAAGGCCACATAGAGGACTTTGCTCTTGTATCAAAAGAGGAGCACTGGCTGAAAATGTTCATCTTTCATTTTCTCTGTACACGTAATCTGCAAAATAGTCCGTTATCCATAAATCAGTATCAAAAAACAACAACAAACAAATGTTAGTTTAGTGAAAACTGGCAACCTGACAAGACTAACTTGCTTTAATAGACCAGTACAGCAGATGTTCTTGTGTGTTTGAGGTCACAGTGATGCCAATATTACCAGAAATGAAAGACTATTTTGGACGTTCCGTCTTCACACAACACTCTTATTTTTTCTTGTCAGAAGCCTTTTTTGGTAGTTATTATTACTGGTTTTCAAGAAAAAGCATTTTCTAATTTTAAAATTGCCATTTTTCAAAAAAGATGTAATCAACTAATCATTGAAAATGTATCTAGAATGACTATAATTTGATTACATAATGAATATAATCTTTTTACATAATCCCAGTTACATTTAATCTGCTACCACTAACAGTGAGAATGAGCGAAAAGATTCTAAAGGTTGTTTTTCTATTTCACTCCGTTTCCTCAGATGTAAGTTATCAGATTTAAATCAAGACGATCCTCAAAGGCAAATGGAAATTTTATTGTACATTCATGCTCCAAAGGCTGCAAAATGAGATTTTTTCTTTTTACTATTCTTCTTCACCATCAGGAGTCCATGTTTACTAAATTTGCTTCTTTAAACAAGAAATTGTGTGCTGTGCTTGTAAAGGATCAAGTCTACTTCTCTTCCTCCCACCATCTCTGCCTGGATTTGATTTTTTTTTATTCAGTTCAGTATGAGCACATAAAACATTTTTTCCTATTGTATAGGTGCAATGTTTGTGATTCTTCTGCTCTGAATTTAAGATTATTCTGTCGGACCCATTGTACATTCTTAAATGAATCAGCGAAATGTCTTAAATGTAAATCATTGCATTTGCATCTAAATCTAAATGCATTTCCCAATTTCACAAGCGTCTTGTTTTCTTGTGATAATCTCATCATAATTTTGTAGTTAATAATTTTTTTTTTTTAATGATGAACCTGGAAACATGCAGACTAGATCCAGGAAGGGAAAAAAAGACAGAAAAGAATGTCTGGGCTCACAAATGACTTTGATTATCAGTAAAATACGATGTTTTTAGTTCTATGTGCCTCCTCTTTGTGGAAACACAGCAGGCGGCACAATCTTGGTGAAGCTAAATGTGGTGGGTTTTTCTATATTAATGCCTCAAGTGCCTCTGCATCCATTTAATGTAAGAAGCCAGTTAACTTGACACACCTCTTAAAATGCAATCAACATAAAATCATCAGGACATTTTCTGTATGAGCTCGGAGCTCAGGGATGATTCAACACTTCGTCTGCTGCTCGTGAATGCTGCTGTGTCATATTTATTGTACTATTTATTGATGACTAATATTTAGCCTTTTGCACTGAATGTATTCCGCTTTCCAGCTGTCATCTCACCACGACATCTCTCTCATTTATTAGGTGGTCTACAAGAATAATGAGTTTAGACTGGAACTGTCACGGCTGGCTGAACAGAGAGACCCTAAGATCAGTATCCATGGTGACCTGATATTCAGCTGCGAGAATGTGGAAGCCCTAGAGCCGGTCACCTTCGACACGCCGTCTGCCTACGTGACGTTGCCCAGGTGGAACACAAAGAAGACGGGCGCCATATCTTTTGACTTCCGCACCACAGAGCCCAGCGGCCTGCTGCTCTTCAGCCATGGCAGTCTGCAGGGTACGCAGCCTGATAGGAAGCCTCGGGCTGATTTCTTTGCCATAGAGCTGCTGGACGGATTCCTCTACCTGGTCATGGATATGGGCTCTGGCAGCATCAAGATGAAAGCTAGCAACAAAAGGCTAGATGATGGCGAGTGGTGCCACGTGGACTTCCAGAGGAAAGGCCGCAGCGGTAAGATAAATTTGTGTTTGTGCAGGGAGTGGAAGCCTTCTGTCTCCTTCTGTTACCGCATGTCTCTAGTTTTAGCTGTGAAGTATAAAGGGTTCCAAGCTGTGAAATCACCATATGCCAGCATGGATACAGTCACATCAGCTCACTCTGCCTTTTTATTCACTGCAGTGAAACATGCATGCATATTAGGTTTTAATTACAATGATATTTTTAGTGGCTATAATCTGCGTATGACATTTTGAAATCTGTGTTAACCTGTTTCACAAGTGGCCAATTATACAGTCACCCAACTCAAAGTGGGAAATATCTGCCTGATTAGTACAACACAAATGTCTGCCTTATTAGTAGAAACCCAAAAAAAATGCACTTCCTTCTGTTTCCTCCTTCACATTTCTATAAATACATTTCCTCTCTTCTCAGGCAGGGTAACATGACAATGCAGATTTGTCATTTTTAATTTTTCACATTTCCAGAGCAAGTTTCCACTTCTGCTCATGAATTCACCTCCTAAGGACTGGCAGTGCAGCTTTTTTTAACAGCACTTTTTTTTTTTTTCTTTTGTAAACAAGCATACCGGTGCCCACTTCCTCAATCTCACAGTTTGCTCTTGTTTCTCACTTTACACTACCCACACACACCTGTTTTCCTTTTCCTTGCAACAAAAACCTTGTATAAGTACAAGTTGACTCACTGTTAATGCCTGCCCCACAGGCTTTATCTCCGTGAACAGCCAGAGCATCCCCTTTTCTGCTAATGAAGGCAGCGAGATCCTCGACCTAGATGGGGACATGTATCTGGGAGGTTTACCTGAGGATCGGCAATCCCTCATGCTCCCCCCGGAGGTGTGGACGGCTTCCCTCGGCCTCGGCTACGTGGGCTGCGTCAGGGACCTCTTCATTGACGGACAGAGCCGGAACCTGTGGAGGCTGGCGGAGGTTCAGAGCGCCACAGGTGTCAGCAGCCTCTGCACCAGAGAGACTCATGTCAGGTGTGCCAGGGACACTTGTGCCAACGGTGGACACTGCAGAGAAGGCTGGAACCGCCACATTTGTGACTGCAACAGCACCGGATACCTCGGTCCCAGCTGCGAGAAGGGTAAGAATTTCTAAGAAGAAGCAGTTGTGGCTGGGGAGGATGAGTGATTTTAAAAATGCTGTTGCAAAGCTTTTAACACACTCAGGCTGGTATTTTATTTATTAACTTAGGTGTGTATGGGATAAAAAAAAGTGCCTGCACAGAGAGAAACTATGTAGATACAGAGAAAATTCATTATCCCACCTTAATACTCAGGCCGCCCAAACAATAATAAATTCATTTGCAATTGCAGCATGATCATACTGTATAATGTCGTATCTATTCAAATGAGCGCCGTGCTTTCAACTCAAAATACTTCTCCACATCTACAGAGCAGTCTGATGACAATGACGGAAAAATAGAAAATTATGTTGTTTTTCATTTAAGCCCCTCAAAAGTAAATTGCAGTATTTTCCTACAGTGGAGTGATTCATTTAAAAAAATTCCGTATCATGAGGTTGCCAGTGCTGTGAGTGTTTCATTAGAAATGCAGTGGTGCTTCGGCAGAGTGATTCGGCCTGAATGGTTCTGCATTTACCATGCAGATGGTTTCCACGCAGAGAGGCCAAATTACACAGATCCATTGGCAGCTAATAGTATGAGGGATGTATGAAAATCCCCCTTGTATTGCACCATGATGGGTATAAATCCTTCAGAAATTTGATTGCTGCTGCAATCTCGCCACTGTCTTTGTATGCTCCAGGCTTTTTCTGCCATCTGGTGCGACTGATGAAAATTGCAATCTAAAATTATAGCATGCAGCACCCAAGATAATCTCGAGCAGAACTCAGGTTTCATTTTGTAAATGCCACTTTGTGTTTCTGATTTAGCAATGTGATTCCCTCTGGGTTTTCGGCGTCTGCTAACGCTTCCTGTTCCTGAATCCCTCAGAGGCCACCATGGTGAGCTATGACGGCAGCATGTATCTGAAGGTGCTGCTGCCGAGGACGCTGCACACAGAGGCCGAGGATGTGTCCCTGCGCTTCATGTCCCAGAGGGCCTTTGGGCTGCTGATGGCCACTACCTCTCAGCAGTCAGCAGACACCCTGCGCCTGGAGCTGGACGGAGGCAGAGTCAAACTCACTGTGAATCTGGGTAATGCTGCTGTGGCACATCTGAGCAGATAACGCCGCTTGACCTTACAGGATGTGTCACCTAGACAGATATCTCAATATATTTGTTTCGTCTGAAGCTCTCCCATACTCATCTTCATACACAGTAACTACAGTTGCCTAAAAAAAAGATTGCTGCTATAATTTATTTGCATTGTTTTTAGAACCCTGTGGTGGCTGTGTGGGATTTATCCAGTGTAGCTGGAATTAAGTAGAAATTAGTGAATTACATAATGACTGGTTAGTATAAATAACAATAATACTATACCATAATAGGACACAGTCAGTGGATGTCCTTTTCAGCAATCCTTTTGCCAACTATACTCCGTTTTGCTTAAACCAGGAAATTAAAAACTCAGGATTACATTCTTCACCTTCCTTGCTTTTATTTCTGTTTGTGTTCTTTTCTAATTCTACCTGATGCTAATTATACTAAGCTGTCATCTTAAAAAAAAACAAGTTTCATGAGAAATTTTTGGTGATCAGTTGATTTTTAGAAAGATCTTTTGGAGTCTTTTTTTCCATGCACTTCACATAAATATTTGCTTAGGAAATGTGCTCATTCGCTTTCTGACTGAGAGAAAATGACATTTGTCTCATCTAAGAAAAGAAAATGGGTGTATTTCCTCAAACATTTGCTTCAAGTCATTTATAACTTGGAAGACTAAAATTATCCAGTTTTGAAAAATGTGTTTTTTATTATTTTGCCCATAATGACAGTTTAAGTGAAGACAAAAACATCAAGACAGAGGAAACAGAAAAAAGATATGCAAAAAGACAAGTCCAATTTTGTTTATATGGCAACCAGCAGACCACCCAGACAGCACACCTTTAGCACAATTTTATTATCCAATTGAAGTAGCACTGAAAAACTGTACTCAATAGAATTTTTGGGGGGCAATTTTGTGTTTATTTGAAAGCTTATAATATAGAAACGTGGGGCAGAAACATGGAGACATAGGAGTACGTTTGCAACAAAGGTCAAACCAGGGACAGCTATACTTAAATGGCACCTTAAAAATACAGCTACTGAGAAGCACAAAATGTATATTTTTGTGATCCAGTAAGAGAAAAATCGCCATATTTTCCATGGATTACATAAAATGTGTCATAAACCTGTATAACTTAATGAAAAACGTACCAAGAATATAGTAAGAAAATCTAAAATTTCACATTGAAGGTCATTTTTAAATCCAAAAACTGAAAAAAAACAAGGATTTTAGTGCCTTTTTAAGCAACTGTATGTGTGTATGTATATTCTTCCTTACCTTTCTCTATGTCTCTCTCTCTGTCTCTCTCTCTCTCTCTCAGTTCATCCTGTGGTCAGGTCCCACCTGACCGTCTCGGCTCTTTCAGCCCTTCAATGGCTTGTCTGCAGTTCAAGGAGAAGGCAGTCAGAGACCTGATCTGTCATTACGCTGAAATATTGCCACTTAACTGCTCACACCATATATATGAGCATTGTCATTCCCTCCCCTCACATTTACTGGCCTGTCCAGTTTAGAGTCACTTCACTGAGCAGGGAGTGTCAGTGATGGACACGCGCACACACACACACACACACACACACACACACACACACACACACACACACACACACACACACACACACACTTGCAGCACAAAGTGACTCTGGTCTCTGGCTGTCTGTATCCACTGCTCTGTGATGGTTGACAGCTTGAGAGCACTCCTCAGCAGCCACGTGACTTACACCCATGTATTCACATACAGTTGGTGAGATTGCTGTCATTATTCAGAACATGCAAAACAAAAACAAAAAAAAAAAAGGAGTGGGTGAATCCATTCTGTGGCCAGAAATTTTGAATGTTACAGAGGGATTTAGAAGATATTAGCTGTTGCAGATATGAGAAAATGTTGGCAAAGCGTCACATTTGTGCTGCTGCCATTTTTTCACGGTGTAAGTATCATCGCGGCTGCAGGTTGTGCAAATCGCCGCTTTTCCTCTGCATTTAACTTGGAAAACCATCAGTCCTGCAGAAACAAGCAGGAAACTGTAGCAATTCTGGCTTGGAAGCATTTTGAGTTGAAGGTGGATCAAGGTTTGGGCTTTAGAGTAGAGGTGCATCAGGCTACCAGGGATGATAGAAATGACTCCCATGACCTTCTCAGCAGTATTTATTGAAATTACTCGCATTCCTATCTTAATCACTTGTGAATACCAGCAGGCACATCCTTGTAAAATACCACACTTGTAGACTATGTTATGCAATAAGCTGTGATAAAACAACCAGAGAAGTTTAGATTTTGCAGGATACTAATCATTTACTGTAAATTCTGCATAGTTCTGGCAGTCACTGTCTATTTGTTCTGTCGCCACTCTCACCTGTTCTTGGCAGTGATTTTAATGTGCTTGTTTTTTTTAAAGTTTTGAGATATATTATTGTGTTTCCTGCATTAAAATCTCCATTATTATCTCAACATGAGATGCTCAAATGTAGCACAGGTTCAATTTTCCATTTTTGTTATCCGCTACAGACAATTTTCCTCACAGCGGTGCATGTTTGCTGAATTACCCCAAAGCGCATGTCAGTAAAACTATCAGTCATGCTATCTGAAATAGTGGAATCCTGCAGATGCTGAATGTAAACCGCATGTAGCACAGCCAACATCGATGCCAAAAATAATGCTGGTGCACCTCTACTTTTACGGTCAATAAGACTCCCAACTTTGAGCCGGTCTATTGGACTTCCAGCAGTGCCCGACACATGCTGAGGTTTTCCTTCCTCACACGGTAACTTCTTTTTTTTCTTCTAATGTTAAGTAAACAGCAGGGAGGAAAGTGGCGGTTTAGACTCTCGAGGCTGTCCCCGGATGGTGGGCTCTGAAAAGCACTGAACTGTCTGCAGAATGTACCTTGAAGGATGTGAAATATTCTCCTCTTTTGTGCTGTTCTTTTTTTTTCTTTTAATCTCACCATCTCACTCTCTCTCTCACCAGATTGTATCAGGATAGACTGTAATCTCAGTAAGTGTCTCCTATGATTATTTACTGTACCCTTATTTAGACAACTGTCGTATATTCACATGCCTCTTGTCTCTATTCCCTTATGGAGCGGAACTTAATTCATTTATTTTCTCTGCCCCACAATTCTCTTTGTTTACTGTTGCTGTTATCTTTCTCACAAGCATCATTATAAAGATAAGAATGAGACTTCACTGTGTCAAGCAGTTGTACAGTTGAATGTAATTGGATCCTTTTGAGCTATACTTGTGAAATCCAACAATTTAAATTACGCATTTTCTCATTATTTCAGTGTAATAATGTTCTAATCAAATGTAGCTGAATTTGACATACAGTAGTCTGCTGTTGTGCTGCCAATGAGTGCGTCATTCATTTGCCTGTGACTAATTTGCTCGCATGCTGATAATTGGGTACAGTTCAAGTATAACCAGCAATTGTCTCTAGTGAGAAGAGCAGTTCTCACTCTCAGTTTAGAGAAGAAAAAAATAGATTTTGTAATCAGACCGTAATGACAGAGCTGAGATTAACTTAAAGGCTAACTTCATGTGTGATCAGTAGTTAAGTATGAGACCAGACTGTCCGCAATTTTAGAAAATGTTTTTCCTTAAATCTTGAAAGAAGATTACAGTTTGTTGCAAACAATTCTTCCCATCTCGGGAGAGGAACTGAGGTGGATCATATTCAGTAAATCTCATCACCAGATGCCACTTTTCATGATAAATTCTTCAAATACAGTAAGCAAACTACTCATTATACAACAACAGACACTTGTTTTCCTGCTAAAGATTTTAACTGCAAAAGGAATCCAGGACCAGATGTGCCATATAATGCAAAATGAATAAACAGTATAATGTCTAAAATCATTTCACACGAAAGCTGAAAATTACAGTGACTCAGAAACGCCACGATTAGAGCATCAGGAGGTGTAGTGTATTTAAATATTTCTAGTCATTCAAAGGCACATCAATACCAAGATAAGATCTTCCTCTGGATTAGCAGAATTGATTTTCTGGTATTCTATACTTTTGTGAAATGCTGTGGTACTTTAGGTCAATAATGGTGGGATTTATGATGCAGATTGTTGCGCTCTCCTGATAGTGAGAGACAGGCAATTTAAGTTTTGGTTCAGAATACAGCAGTGTGAGAAACAGATAAAAGCTGTTGCCGGTAGAGAGGTGAACAGCCTTCTGATTTAGATCGTCCTATACAGAGGAGGCTTATGAATGCTTCTAAAAGTTATCACTATAATCGAGTGCCGGCTGAAAGCTTGTTTCCAGCCCTCATGTATGAATAATTCCTGGATACTCCAGAATGAAAACGTTTAAATGTTCGCATTCAATTTCCCAGTGATTTGCAGAACGGCCTGAGCATTAGTCATCGTATCGTATTCATGAGCACCTGAGATGAAAGGATCCCATTGCAACAACAGTTTATGTACTCTCCAACATATCTTGACATTTAATCACGTGTAGCTGAACAATCAATAGTCCACAGTCTGTAATTAGGTCTCATGTTAATCTACTGATCTGAGGTGCCGATTTAGAGGCTATACAGCAACAACAACAAAGAAGTGCCCTTTTGCTTATATAACACGTGTATGAGCCAAATCAACTGTCCATTATGTTGTGTGGATTGTGTCTCTCTAGTCAAGGTAAGTGGATTGTGTGCATCTATGTGTATGGATGATTAGACCCCCTGAAAGGAAGCAATTTAAAACTATTTTAAATGACTTATTGTGCTAAATGAATAGCATCCAGATAAATAATTGTGTAAATAACAAATAGATTGAACGTGGCACATTTAGATTGAGGCTTTATGTATCTTTGTCAGACGTCTGCCCAAGAAATTGCCCTTTCTACCAGCAGATGGCATTCTACCATCATGCACTGTCCACAGAAAATATGTGGCGTATGTGTGCAAAATTAAGCATCTTCCTGATCCATTGCACTGAATATATGCTGCACCAGTGGCCTCTGAAAAAGTCCAACACTGCAGATGTGACAATGGATACCTTGTTAATGGATTTTAGGGTTGGATTGGGGTAAAAATTGTAATTGTGGCATCATTTTCCATCAGTGAATCAATAAGTTATATTTTGCTCTGACTGCTTTAAAGGATTACCTTACAACTTGATTACAGGATCAAGAATTGAATCTTCTCAGGCAAGATGTCATGCGAGTGTAGGTTGATTTCTGAAGGAAACAGAGAGACAGTCCATCTGCAGCAGCTGCTTGGAATCTGTCCACAACTGGATACACAGTGGGAGGGTAATAGCTGTAAGAGCAAATGTTGCTACAATGCTCTTGATTAATTCTCTGGAATCTGGGGAATAATGGTACCCTGCACACTCTTGAAATGAGGCATTTGTTCTACAAAATTACAAAATTACCATAACATGCTTTGATTAACACGCACATCCTGCGTTCAAAGTCTCAACTCGCTCATAATGCTGACCTGTATAACTGCACCATGCCTTTGAAGTTATCTTTGTTTGAAAGTATTAATCAAATTCAATTTTAACCGAGGATCAAACTGGACAAAATAGACCCTTTACATGTGCGGCCTGCTCTCGAGTCTCTGGAAGCTGAGCTTATGAAGTGAAGGTACCTTGAAAGGAGGCCACATTTCAAAGCGTTTACAGTCAGATGTCTTTGGGAACACACGTTATAATTCCACCATTTTAATACCCTGCAGTGTTGCAGATAGATCACTGTCTCCAATGTGAAACACAGTTTTATTGTGTGTACTTCATTAATATTTACTGAGAGACACAATTCATTATGACCCCACTTTCATATCAAAGACTGCAATAACAATTAATACTATCAGTTATGCAAATAATTATTAACCCTCTGAATGCCAAGCAGTTTCTTGACATTTGTGCTCCTGTCACTGTGGCCTCATTTATCACTGCAATATCAAGTCCTTCCCTCTAAGGAAACAGCACAACCATGGCCAGAAGTAGAGAAAACTCAAAAATGTCTTTGGTGCAGTATGACACAGGTATAATGCCATAACTCATAACAAAAGCAAAAAATGAAAGCTGAGTTTCTTTGAAAAAATGGAATCAACATATCTTTCCAAGTGTCCACAGGTGTTGCCAATACTGAAAGCAAAAAGGGTAGTTCTACGTACTATTTTGCAACCGAATTCTAATTTGTTTTGAACTTGTCTCCCGTCTGCTGTGTGTAAACACAGCCTGCAGTTCAGCCCAGTTCAGCTTAAAAGTAGCTGAATTTTTGCTGTGTGGTTGCTGGTTGTAGCTGTGTTAATCATAGTTACTCAGTTGTTATAAGGAGCACAGAATTTTTTAAATACAAAATCTGGTTAATGAAAATTATTTATTATGGGTGTTTTTTTTTGTTTGTTTTTTTAAATTGAGACATGTAAAATAAAGGGATTTTGGATGAACTATCCAGATTTGGTTAATTATCCTAATCAAACCATCTAAAAGTTGAAAATCAAAGCTCTAGATTATTTCCATTTTTAAAGTTTTTGGCTCTGATAAATTATCTAATTTGAAGTTCAGAGGGTTAATGTTTTATCAGGAGAGTACAACCATTGTTTGACTTACACTACTAGTCAAAAGTTTGGACACACCTTCTTATTTAATGGTTTTTCTTTATTTTCATGACTATTTACATTGTAGATTCTCACTGAAGGCATCAGATCTATGAATGAACACATATGGACTTACGTAGTTAACAAAAAATGTGAAATAAGTCAACACGTGTTTTACATTTTTCAAAATAGCCACCCTTGACATTCTCTCAGTGAGCTTCATGAGGTAGACATCTGAAATGGTTTTTCAACAGTCTTGAAGGAGTTCCCAGACATGCTGACCATTTGTTGGTCCTTTTGACTTCACTCTGTGGTCCATCTCATCACAAACCATCAGAATTGGGTTTAGGTCAGGTGACTGTGGAGGCCAGGTCATCTGATGCAGCACTCCATCACTCTCCTTCTTGCTCAAACAGCCCTTACACAGCCTGGAGGTGTGTTTGGGGTCGTTGTCTTGTTGAAAAATAAATGATGGTCCAACTAAACACAAACTAGATGGGATGGCATGTTGCTGCAGGATGCTGTGGTAGCCTTGCTGGTTCAGTGTGACTTCAGTTTTGAATAAATCCCCAACAGTGTCACCAGCAAAGCACCCCCACACCATCACACCTCCTCCTCCATGCTTCATGGTGGGAACCATACATGTAGAGACCATCCGTTCACCTTTTCTGTGTCACACAAAGGCACGGCAGGTGGAACCAAAGATCTCAAATTTGGACTCATCAGACCAAGCACAGAGTTCCACTGGTCTAATGTCCATTCCTTGTGTTTCTTGGCCCAAACTAATCTGTTCTGCTTGTTGCTTTTCCTTAGTAGTGGATTCTTAGCAGCTATTTGACCATAAAGGCCTGACTGGCACAGTCTCCTCTGAACAGTTGATGTAGAGATGTGTCTGCTACTAGAACTCTGTGTGGCATTTATCTGGACTCTAATGTGAGATGCTGTTAACTTGTGATTTCTGAGGCTGGTGACTCGGATGAACTTATCCTCAACAGTAGAGGAGACTCTTGGGCTTCCTTTCCTGGGGTGGTCCTCATGTGAGCCAGTTTTGTCGTAGCGCTTGATAGTTTTTGCGACTGCACTTGGAGATACATTCAGAGTTTTTGCAATTTTCCAGACTGACTGACCTTCAGTTCTGAAGGTAATGATGGACTGCTGTTTCTCTTTACTGAGCTGATTGGTTCTTGCCATAATACAGATTCTAACAGATGTCAAAATAGGGCTGTCAACTGTTCACCAACCTGACTTCTGCACAACACAACTGATGGTCCCAACCCCATTAAGAAGGCAAGAAATTCCACACATTAACCTTGACAAGGTTAACCTGTGAAGTGAAAACCATTTCAGGTTAATACCCCATGGAGCTTATTGAGAGAATGCTAAGGATTTGCAAAGCTGTCATCAAAGCAAAGGGTGGCTATTTTGAGGAATCTAAAATATAAAACATGTTTTGACATATTTCACACTTTATTGTTTACTACATAATTCCATATATTCATTCAGAGTTTTGATGCCTTCAGTGAGAATCTACAATGTAAATAGTCATGAAAATAAGGATATACCATTAAATGAGAAGGTGTGTCCAAACTTTTGACTGGTAGTGTACAATGAACAATTTCTCTAAAAGAAATATCAAAAAATGATTGTAGTAGCATCAAATGTACCCTTAAGCCTCAAGCCTTGTGTAGACATCAGAAGCAGGCTACATGGTTTAGGTAAGCTTCTTTCATTTTCCACACCCCTGGATGTTATTCATCTTCAAACCTTACCCCCAGCTGATGCAGATTCAAGTGCTATCACATCTCTGTGGAGCCCCAAATGGCTGCAGCAGGCAGCACCATACAATTCGATACCAACTATTATCAGGGCCCGAATCCCTCATGTTATTATCAGCACAGATGCTGTTTTATTGTTAAAGGCAGCCAATGCAACAACATGTAAAAAATATATCATCATTTATGAGGTGAATGCATTTTTAATATTGTACGTCTGAATATATTTTAATAATAATAATTTACCAGACATGATGCATTTCTTGTTGCTGTTCTCTGTTAAATTCTAAATCACATGCATGTTTAAACAGTAAGCAATGCTCTTTGTGTGATTTCTCCGAACTAACAAAATAATTGCTGCATGCATGCATACAGACAACAGCAGCAAATATGTAAATACTGCGGCACTGATCTAAAAAGATTGATCCTTTTTTTTGGATTGATAGAAATGACATTATTTGAACAAGACTGTGTCGGGGATTGATCTGGCCTTCAGTCCACATGTGCAATAGTATTTTAAAAGACATGGAAACAGGCCTTGAAGGGCAAAATCTGTGGAGTTTCCGTCTAAATGTATATCGTTTTTTATTTTGCCAGTCGAATGGGTTTATATAGCAGTGAAGCTCCACTCAGAGAAGCGCAGATAAGATGAATAGTCCCGACTACCCTGCATTCACTATCTCCTCTTTCACTGCAGCAAATCTTGTCAGTACCTCTGTTTTCATGGTAGTGATTTACAAGGTAAACGTTTCTGTTCCTGTGTTGGACATGATTCCAGCGAGTGGTTTGTTTTTCATTATCTAAGTAAATCCATCAACTATAGAACGAGCACGATTTGACGTGATTGGTCGGTCTGGTTTGCGTCGTCAGTATTCACCAGGTGGATGTTGGCATCATGCGGTGTGCAGCGAAGACACTTGATATGTCCTGGACAAAGTCTGTAGCCACCGTTTTATTTCCCCGAGGATGAAACGGTGAAGTGTTCGGAAACCAGTTGATGTTTTCCATTTATTGCCCTCTGTACGTCCCCTGTAATTCTCCTGCACCCTGAGCTCAATTAGACAGACAAACCCCTAAAGGCGCAGTCAGCTTAGGCATGGCCAATTAGTTTCCCAAGCGATGTCAGAACTCCTTTGAACTGCCGTGTCAGCCTGTTGCATAGGCACTGATTCGGGATGACGGTGCTGCAGTGGCAAGCTTCTGCACTGTGACCTATTTTGAAACCAGTGGGGAAAAAAAGGCAGAGGATAGTGCAGAAATTCTGAAACTTAAAGATTTATGTTGGAGCCGGGCCTCTAGATACGTGTTTCCCCAACAGACATCATTCAATGACCCTATAAAGGGACACCAGATGGCATTCTATTTCAGTACATCTTAAACATTCGGTTTAGAATAGGCTCTATTATTGCAGTTTTCTTTGTCTCATTTTCCTGCGTGTTGAGCAAATGCAAATTATTGCTTGCTGGTGAATGCTTGTGGTTGTGTGCGTGACTGATAAGTAAATGAATGTATACTCCCTGAGAGTGCTTCTCGTGTTGAGAGCTTTGTGTGGAGAGAGTATATACTGAGCTCATGTGGTATGATTGTCACTTGACGCTTTCCTCCTCTTAGGCAAGGGACCAGAGATACTCCTAGTAGGCGAGAAGCTGAATGACAATGAGTGGCATGCAGTGAAGGTGGCGCGGCGTGGGAAGAACTTGCAGCTCTCTGTAGACAACGTGACTGTGGAAGGTAAAGTAGGGATGAAGGAGCTGTAGTAGCGGCAGCAGAGATATCGGGAGGTATTTGCAATTTGAGCCGAATGTTTTCATCCTCAGGGCTCATGACCGGCGCCCACACCCGCCTCGAGTTCAACAACATTGAGACAGGGATCATGACAGAGCGCCGTTTCATCTCTGTGATGCCTTCCAATTTCATCGGCCATCTGCAGGCTCTCTCCTTCAATGGGATGCTCTATCTGGACCAGTGCAAGAACGGAGACATCTCCTACTGCGAGCTGAATGCTCGATTCGGCATGAGGCACATTGTTGCCAATCCTGTAACTTTTCTAACACAAGCCAGCTACTTGGCCTTCTCCACTTTGCAGGCCTATGCATCCATGCACCTGTTTTTCCAGTTCAAGACCACCAGTCCCGACGGCCTGATGCTGTACAACTCTGGAGACGGCAGTGACTTCATTGTGGTGGAGCTCGTCAAAGGGTAAGTGTGTTACTGTGCTGTAATCTACATACAGTCCTCAGCTGAGGAAAGATAAAAGGTGCTTTTTGGCAGAAAAATAAACTATTTATACACTGTATACTTAATTTTGTTCCTTTGTAGTCTTTTTTTCAGTGCAACCATATTTGTCTTGCAAAACTCAGGCCACAAGTACAGGAGCTTTTCTTCTTTCCTGAGCTCCAGATTACCCAGTCATGAGTCATGTCTTAAATCCATCAGCCTACAGCACTTTAGAGAGACATCAAATGGCTCTAGAATCATTTGTTCATCATAAATAATTTTGTTAAAGGAGACTAGCTGCAAGAGGTGGCAAGGGGTTCAAAAGCCAGTCAGTCGCATGTTCAAGCACATTTGGCATTTTGACACCGACACAAATATGCTCCAAATGTTTTATTCATCCTAAATAGTTGTTGTTGAAGGGAGAAACGGCAGAGGAAGGTTGTCGCAACAGAGCGAGCGAGGCAACAATTGTATCTTCCCACTGTCAGACCTTGCACAGACTTTCTCCCAGTAAGCAATTAGTCAGCAGGAGGCCTCGCTCAGCTCTGGAGCCTCCAGCAGAAGCTCACACAGACAACACAGACAAAAAATGGCTTCCAACACTTCTGTCACAGATTTCCGGCTGCTCGCTGTTATGTGTAAAGTTTGGCAGCTTATTCATGTATGTTGCTCAGCTTTGGTTCCATTAAGATTTGCATTTTATCAGTGCACAGTCTCATGATTAAATGTAATGACAACATATTGATGTGCCTCGGGCACTGCTGTGTTGTTTATATACATTCAGTGCTTATTTCTATGTATGTGAGCAGAATCCTTGACACGAAACAGGAGAGCACACATGCATACAGAATAATTTAAACAATGCTTTAATCACCTACCAGTCTCACAAGTAATGTGCTTGTATTATTAAACACCCGGTAGATAAAAAATGATGATGCTGTTTTATAATTGGCACATGGTATGCAGAGAAAGAATTATATTATAAGCGATTCTGAATGTTAATATCTGTACTGTAGGTACATTCATTACGTTTTCGACTTGGGAAATGGGCCGTCGCTAATGAAGGGAAACTCTGACAAGCCACTCAATGACAACCAGTGGCACAACGTGGTGATCTCCCGGGACAACAACAACGTGCATATCCTGAAGATTGACTCCCGCACTGTCACGCAACACGCAAACGGCGCACGCAACCTGGACTTAAAAGGTAACTTAAGACACAGTGGAGTAACACAGGAGATTAAGTCCAAAATGTTGTGAAACTGCAAGAGGGATTTTCTCTTGATCATCATCTGTGACTTACAGGGGAGCTGTACATCGGAGGTGTTGGTAAGAGCATGTACAGCAGCCTGCCCAGGTTAATCGCCTCCCGAGAAGGATACAAGGGCTGCCTGGCATCTGTGGACCTGAACGGAAGGCTCCCTGACCTGCTGGCAGATGCCCTCCACAAAGTGGGAGAGGTGGAGCGTGGCTGTGGAGGTGAGGACATCTGAAACACCTGTGAATCATTCCTGTAGCCTGATGTCCTTGTTGTCACAGCATCCTGTACAGAAAACCAGGGGAGCTGCCGGCTCACCGAGCATTGATTACCCTACATTTGTTCAACTGTTAAACAGCTGTGTTGAATGCTCCATTATGAATAACCAGCGAACACATTCAGCACATTCAGTGGTTTTATTCTTCTTGGTTAAACATGCTAACATGTTGTAATACCACTCTGCAGTCAGGGTGTCCAGCTGCTTTATTACCATCTATAACAAGAAAGCACTCAGCACAGTGAAGAATTCTGCTAAGACTTAAAAAAGCTCAGATGATCTCCCCAGGTAGCCGTTACTTTAACAAGATTCACTGCACTGGTTATGGCAGAATTGTTATGTAAGTGTACCCAAAAGTTTGACGGTGACTCTTGGGTAAAGGTCATGGAGTCTCAAAAGCCACTTTTCTGTTTGTAGCATGATTTAGTAAAGTCAATTTTGTGCTATTTTCTGGATAGTAAAGAGATTCAGTCTTTAAAAAAGGATTTTGGCCCATAGTTGTGATGGATTAAGGCTCACTAGAAAGAATAAAAAGTATTTATCCTTGGGATGCATAGGTAGCTGAACTGGTTGAGCGGGCCATAAACAGGGGTTGTAGTCCCTGACACAGTGGTCTGGGTTCGATTCCAGCATACGGCTCTTTGCTGCAGGTCTTCCCTCATTCTTCTCCCTACTTTCCTGTCTGCTTCTCAACTAACCTATCTAATTAAGCCAAAAAAATAGCTCGATAAATAAATAAAAAATATTTATCCACCTTGAGAATGTGACTACGCATGAAGTTCTGTTAATCAGAATGCAGTGGAAACTAGATTGGTCTTGGTGGGACTGAAGAGAAAACAGAAATAGATCGCAGCACCTTTTGATTTTTTTCTGTAATTAATAGGCATATGATCTTAGCCAACTTATGCCAGGTAAGAAACAAATATGCTTTGTCTAAAATTTCCATTTCCAAGTCAGAAGCCTATGGTTTCCTCACACAGGAGTTGCAAACATTAAACATCGAACACTTTGCTTAAGCTGCTGCTGTTGTCTTTTCGCCGCTCTCATCCTTATAAGCTTGACGAAAACACATGAATAAATTCTATTGTAAGATTTCAGGTAATGAATGGTTCACCGTTGCATTATTACTTTTGTTCCGTTTACTCCCTTTTGGATAGCAGTGGAGGTGCATAAATAAAACAGAGAAAGGGGCACGTGGTAAATGTGCTGTAAACACCCCGCAGGTCCCAGCACCACCTGCACAGAGGACTCCTGCCACCACCAAGGAGTGTGTCTGCAGCTGTGGGAGGGCTTCTCCTGTGACTGCACCATGACCACCTATGGAGGCCCTTTCTGCAATGACCGTAAGTACACATGTATGACGCCTGACTGGGTAAAGTCTGAGATTATATTTGCGATGACACAGATTGGAACCCACATATCAAGTAATCGGTACTTGATAATAATCCATAAAATATTTTTTATTTGAAAAGAACATCAAGTTGGGGCATCTTTTCACTGAGTCGTAGGATTTTAGAGCTCTAAAAAGATGACGATGTGCATTAATTCCACAAAACAAAAGTGAAAAATTAGACTTTTCAGATTAATCAAGATATTTAGTCTGATTGACTTCTCATTTTGAGCACATTTTCTGTGAAATGAAATGGAACCAATTGCTCTCTCGATGGTAGGAAATGCATCTGAAGACCTGTGGTGTGCTTTGGGAAATGACTGATGGGGATCAGTAGGTAAAGAAAACAAAGAAGACAAAAAACTAACAATGCTAATGTGTAGCATTAATGAGAGCATCAATCTTCCTATTACAATAACTGCACAAAGTTCGAGAGACACACTATGATTCATTCACTGAGATTCTTTAGTTGAGTGTTCTCAAAAATGTAACTCTTACATAAACTCTTTAATGAGAAAATTTGCATGTATTGTATATTGTTGAGTGCACGGTAATGTATTGTCTTTCAAACTCAAATGAATTGATTGCGCTCTGATTGCACATGACACATTGATAACAGCACATTTCAGAAGCCTCTTGTCTGATTGCTGCTTCCACCATAAAGAGCCCTCTGTGTCCAATATAACAGACCCGACTTTTACCAGCAGCCTTTCATACTTATAATAGCAGAAGATTAACATTAAGCTTATTGGTCCAGTCATGCCGTGTTAAGCTTCATTTGCTGCAGAGCAATTTAGAATAACTATAAGAAGTGTGCTTTTGTGGTCCTCATTATTGAAATGTGCTGTTATGCGGTATTGTTTTAAGAGAGACAGACATTGTGCTCTATGGGGGACCATTTGAACATAATTTGATGATAACGTTAAGTGTAGAAAAGTCACGTTTGCGGGTAAAAAATGTATGAAGAAATCACACCTCATCATTGATCATTATATGCACATTTATTTGGTGATTTACTCTGATTGCAGCTTTGAGTAACAGTCTACAGAAAGTAGAAAATTTAGCAAATGCACAAGAAACTACTTTCCAGAGTAAATGTTCCACACTTACTTCCATTTATCTGCTTTACCTTGATAGCAGAAAGCCGCTTTTGTGCTCCATTTGTTTCAACAAGTTGACCAGTGTTACAAACTAACACACAGCCAAACGTGCTCACTGGCATCATCTATTGATCTCACCTGAAGATCAATAGTTTGTCCTCTATACTCATTATCTATTACATCCTGTACTGTCCCAAGGTGTGCACCACAGTAAAATGTATATTACGGTGTTCAAGCTGCTTTTTGCTCTCTGTACAACAAAGAATGGGAAACAAGCTTGAAAGGATCCCTAACTGACTGTTCTCTTTGTGAATGTTAAACCACATTAACAGGTTCAGGTAAATACTTTGGAACTTGAATTCAAATAATACAATTCAGTCCCTATAAATAACTTCTACACAGCATCTTAGCACTGAGACTTAAAAATCTGAATCTGAGATATTTTTTAAATTGTCCCGGAGAAACTACCCGTTTCATTTAAATAGGCTTTTTGAAATCCTTTTTTTTTTTAACCTTTACCTTTTTTGTACCTTTAATGCATCGATTCCCACATCACTTCAGTGTCTATTAAGACTGACCCTTTCTTGTTCACAACTGTAGACAGCAAACTTTTATTTCTTGCTTCCGTTCATATCTTTTCCAAACAGGTAATAGTTGTAGTCAGCAGTGGTTTGTCAAAGCAAACAGAGTTCCAGCAGCTTGTCTTCTTACATAAGCCAAGAAAAAATATTTAAAAAAATAAAAAATGTTGTTGATCTTTATTAACCTTGAAAAGGATTCCATTCGACAGAGATCACATACTGGTACGCAGTTGTTCAGCTCCAATTAGAAGCTCATAGGATCATCAACCTCCTCCCAGCATCTTATAGAAACTGGTTGTGTTTGAATTTTTACATTTTCTGTAATTGCAGTGAGTGTGATGCACATCACATTATCGAGGATGGAATTTCAAATGGCTGCCTACGGCTAAACCTTCACACCATTATTTCTGAGTGTTGCAGACATGAATGCATTTACAGTCATATTTAGTTTTCTGGGACAGAGGAGAGATCTGGCTGTTTAGCTACATTAAATGCAGCCATGTATTGATTCCAGTGATGCACCAGTACTGTCTGTGTGTTTTGGATTTTGGACAGGAGCCGCCAACAAGAACTAATTAAGATTTTCCAGCCAATTTTTTTGCGTTAAACAGAAATGCACTCCTGTCATTGTTAGGGATAATTTTAGCATTACAGCAAAAGATAACATTCTCAAGCAAAGTACCTTCTGATTGCAGAGTTGTTGTTTTTTTTTTTTGGTTTTCATCTAGCGGTGGTCAGGGAGGACTCTCAATCATGCGGGTGGTAAATGGCATGGCTGGCCAGTATCAAAGGTCAAACCAATACATCATCACAACTCGGATGAAATAACAAGCGCCGTGCTTCACATGGAGCCATCATCGAAGTCATTAAAGCAAATGAAAATGCGACTACAATGTGAAAACACAAACAAATATGTAGGCAGGACGGTGTTTTGTAACCACCAGTATTAGTTGGTGGTGGAGATCTTCTCACACACACACACAAACACACAACACCGCAATCTGCTGCTTTGTTTATCTCGCCAACATGAAAGCCTAACAAATCTCCTCCTCCCACCTTTGTCTTCTTCTGCGTCTGTGCAACCAGCCCAGAAGGTCAGCTTTATATCCCAAGAAACCAGCGTTGTGCGTTTTACTGATCAGATGCTTTATTTTTTTTTTATCATTTGACTCATAAGAAACAAAGTCGAAGAAATGTAGAAAACTTGTCAGACAACTAATATTCCTTAGCTGGTTTGTGCACAGTACATTGATATTCATATAGAGCAAGCAATTTACCAAGTCTGCTATAAACATCTGTGCTAATTACCTCGAGGTCATTGTTTCATTGCCAAAATCACCCAGAATGATGTTCTGTGCTCAATTTTCATCCCTTCTTTCTGTAAACATATGGAGTGTGTAATTATTGGTTAACCTCTGCAGTTACAGAAGATTGTTTTAGCATATTCATTACCTGCTCTTGGGTGTGTTTGTGTGTGTTTGACACAAAGTGAGAGAAAATTCTTGCAGATGTCTACGTGACCACGTGGATATTTCCAATTAGTGCTCATCTTAAGCACATACAAGCACAATTTCTGTTTTTTTGTCACTTAACTGTCATTTCAACCACAAAAAAAAAAATGTGACAAATGTATGACTTCCCATGAAATGACACAAACAATAGTGCCAAAAGGTCCAGTCACTGATTTGAAGTAAATGTGGCACAACTGTTCCCGCGTCTTTTTCTCCGGTCGTCTTCCACGTCCTCCCACCCCGTTCCAGCCACGTCAGTCCACACACAATAAACCGCCCCACACATCGAACAAATACATGAAATTCCACCAGACGCGGCTTTATGTGACTTCAGCTCTCGCATCCGTCATCTTTCTGCAGAGTGGAACCCACCATCGATGGTAATTGGTAAGTCAACATTTTCTTTTGAATTGTTTAATTCCCATGGAAGTAATGCAGAGCGTAAATTGAGCCTGTAGCCTCCAGGCATGCCGGCAAGGTACAGTAACATTGCACTAGACAGCAGCTGTCTTCCTCCCCTATTTCACATGCCAGTTAGCAAGCATTGCGTGTAGCCTTTATTTTATTTGTGTCAAAACTACAATGGTTTTTCTATTTCCTGAAAAGCGCAGGGTGACATTTTTATTAATTATCAAATGATACTAAACTGTAGGATAGAAGGTTTATATAGACTTGGTGCAGACTGTATGTGCAGCTGTAAGATGAAGCAAATTGTAGTTTTTATTTCTGTATTTAATTATAGATATGACAACTTTTTTCATTTTAGTAACTGTATATGGTTGTTTCTGTGCAGTTAAACTTCATGTCCTTGTGCATGTGTGAAGTGTGGGGTAAAAAGAATGTACTATAGTAGAACAAAACTAGAAATTTAAGTGCTCAATCAAATCCTATTTTCCTTTTTGACCTTCATTTCAGGTGGAGTCATCCACGATTATGTGTGTGTCCCAAAGGCCACAAGGATAATCCAGGCTAGAGGTTCAGACTTAATCTCACGCCCCGGGACAGGGGCTCAAGAAAACATATTGCTGTTCATTACATGATGGTCTACCAGGAATAGACTTGTGAGACATGACTGAGTCTGGACCTTTTAAAGTTAATGGTCTCGCAATATCTCCAAGAAACTTGGCCGCTGTGCCTTTTGTCCACTCTGCCAGAAACATACAGATTCCTGGGACTGCAGTTTGAAAGGCCAAAGCTCACATTTACATGTTAGCTGTGTGAACAGACTGAAATTACAGCTACATTCTTTCTGTATTCCAAGCACTTTCTGGGTGTTTTCTTTTTCCTTTCGCTCCTGTCACATTTTTCACTGTGAGTTTCTTCTTCGCATCAATATAAAGTCCTGCACCTCTATGGAAACGGCAAAACCTTGGCTAGATGCACAGAGAATTCAATATCTTCTGTGCACTGTGACATAGTTATAATGCCATAACTCATAAAAAGGATAAAACTGCTCCGTGTAAACAGTCTGCAGCTCAGTCAAGTTCAGCTGGAAGGTCCCAAAATTTTTGTCAAGTGACTGTAGATGAGAACTTAGTTACTAATGGTTTTTCTCTTTTGTCTCAGAACGCAGATTTTTATTTTTTATTTTGAACAAAATCTGATTAGTGCAAACTGTATTTTTAGTAAAACTTTAAATGAGTCATGTGGATTAAAGCAATTTTGTTAGCGTATCACTACTCTAGATTTGGTTTTCAGATGGAACTGCAGTTCCAAGACCATTAGAAAGTTAGAAATTCACTGATTCTTTCTGTTTTTACAGCTCCTGGCTCTGATAAATGGTGTCATTTTAGAGTTTTACTGAAAGATAGTCACAAACAGGTTTTAGTTCAGAGGGTTAATAGTCTTAAATCCTTTTAATGAAACTGAATTTACAAACTTGCCATAAACTGATGTGTTAATATGTACATTTTATCAATTTAAATATGGCTGATTAGAAATTATATTGTTAAAGAAAATGTAATGTGTGTGAAAGATGAGTATAAGGGAGCCTAGGTGTAAGCAGGTATCTACCACAGCAGCATTCATTTCATAGTCTCAATCCCTCAAATGTCAAATTCAGTACAGCTTTTGCATATAATTGAGTTTTTTATAACCTGAATAGCAAAAAAAATTGCAATCCTTGAAACACTGTGATAATGTTACATACTGACAAAGCTGCATCCTGTATATCTGACTCAACTTGGATATATAAGTTCAGGAAAGAAGATCTTTCATTGATTCTCTGTAATTACCTTCAGCATGTCAAGTCCAAGTCCTGACAGAACTCACCCTACTGCTTGCTTATTATTACATAATTATATTCCACCGTTACACAGCATCCTTTACTTTCCTGCTGCATTTAGAAATGAAATAACCGCTTAATGCAGTCGAGGCAGAGTCATTACCATTATGAAAAGGTCTTACCTTCCTTAAATAAAATGTCTGCTTGTACAGTTCACTTTACATGTTCCTATAAGTGACTGAAGCATGCATTTATCTGCAGTAGTTTGTGGTGCTTTCAATTTTTCAAACCGATATGTTCTACGATCATAGACTCTTTGTCATAAGGAAGGAATTTACAATTAAGAGTCAGTGAAAATGGCCCGCATTGATGGACGTTTTGTTCACAGCAGTGTGTCTATAGATTGGTTTCTGTAGTCAACTCCATCAAAGTTATTAATCTACAGGATTTCAGTTAATACGGTTGCCTGTACACCAGGATTTTAGAATCCCCAAGTGACATAAATAAAACATCTCACTTTTTAGTCTATATATGTAGATTTCAACTTAAATTGCAACATTTGGAGTTGTATATCCATAGAACTTATTTTCACAGCATCAATTTCCTTTAAATTCTTTTTTTTATAAGATTTCTAAATTCATATAGCACTGTATGGTTAATGGTCCAAAGAGTTTTCATTTAGTCACCACCTTGCTTTGTCAGCTTTGTTCAACATAGAGACAGTATATCCCATAAATGATCGTCTCTGCCAAATCTCTGCTCTTTGTGAGTCATGCGGAAACACTGAGCCCAAGACTGCTGGCGCAGCTCCCTACAGCTACATTATGGAGGTAGAAAAGCTTGGACATTGTGTAATTGACTGGAAGAGCTTACAGGGTCATAAAAGTTAACCTGTGATTTACTGGAAGCATTGCTTTAGTCTCTGGAATTCTTTGCCAAAATAAAAACCATGCAAATTTCTTCCTCCAGTAAAATACGTCACAGGTCAATGTCTGACCGCTCACAGCATATTTACAGCTTTTTTAGCCTTCGAGGCAAGGGTGGAAACATTTTGACATTTATATAGATTTGAAAAGATGTCAGGCACCTGAGGGGATAATGCCAGCGGCGACTTACTGTGGCTTCTGCCTTTGCAGTTTCACACATTAAAAACATCTTTGTTGTCTTATTTGTTGTACTTGAAGGGTTTTTTCTCTAAATGGCAGCATTTTATCATAGGATTTACTTTGCAGATACCAAAAGCACGAGCAAATTCCAATAATTACTGATATTTAATTTCCTGTTAACCATGATGTTGCCAGTTTTCAGAAAAGAGTTATCAATAATCACATGAGATTAATGTTTCACTCTTCACAAATATTTGATAGGACACTATGTGAGACTCAAAGTGACTCATACTGTTTATTAAGCCGTCAAGGAACTCAAGCACTCGCATGTTTAAATAAAAACTGGTGACACTGTTCCACCAACTGTGCACATACGAATTTGACTAGACACAAAAAGAGATTTTAGTTCATATGACCCAATTTTTCTGATAAATAGCAATGGAAGGGTGCAAAAATAGAGGGAGGGATTAATGAAATAGCTTCCTTCCACCAATTTGCTAAACTGAAGCCATCAAATTTACTGCTATTTGTGGTTGGTATTTAACAGAGCATATAAAGTATGTGTTCAAACAGCAAACGGGCTCAGGGGACAACAAATTGGATCTCATCCATTTGAGAGTTCCTGTCCTTGAAATGCTAGAGGATGGCATCAAAAGAAATGTAAAAATGACTAAATTAAGTAGTCATTGCATGAAATAAAATGCAAAGTGAAGTCATGTGGTGAAATAGACATTGCAGTCAGATCATATCATCTGTTCATTTACTAAACCATTGTTACGCTGACGACACTCAATTGTATTTATCTATGAAGCCAGATGAAACTAATCAGCTAGCCAGACTGCAAGATTGTCTTAAGGACATAAAGACCTGGATGACCTATAATTTCCTACTACTAAATTCAGACAAGACTGAAGTCATTGTATTTGGCCCCAAACATCTCAGAAACTCGCTTTCAAAGCATATAGTTACTCTGGATGGCATTACATTGGCCTCCAGTACTACTGTGAGGAACCTCGGCATTATCTTTGACCAGGACATTACCTTTAACTCACACATCAAACAAATCTGTAGGACTTCCTTTTTCCACCTGAGAAATACTGTAAATATCAGGAACATCCTGTCTCAGAGTGATGCAGAAAAACTAGTCCATGCATTTGTTACTTCTAGGCTTGACTACTGTAATTCCTTATTATCAGGTTGTCCCAAAAGCTCTCTGAAACATCTACAGCTGTTCCAAAACGCTGCAGCCAGAGTACTGACGGGAGTTAGCAAGAGAGATCATATTTCTCCTATACTGGTTTCTCTTCATTGGCTTCCTGTTAAATCTAGAATAGAATTCAAAATCCTTCTTCTGACATATAAAGCTCTTAACAACCAATCTCCATCATATCTTAAAGACCTGATAGTACCATATTATCCTAGCAGAACTCTTCGCTCTCAGACTGCAGGCTTACTTGTTGTTCCTAGAATCTCTAAAAGTAGAATGGGAGGCAGAGCCTTCAGTTATCAGGCGCCTCTCCTGTGGAACCATCTCCCAGTTTGGGTT
Source organism: Amphiprion ocellaris (assembly GCF_022539595.1). Classification (NCBI taxonomy): domain Eukaryota; kingdom Metazoa; phylum Chordata; class Actinopteri; family Pomacentridae; genus Amphiprion; species Amphiprion ocellaris. The sequence continues at coordinate 12,933,755 of NC_072779.1, read as the reverse complement.
TGGGAGGCAGACACCCTCTCTATTTTTAAGACCAGGCTTAAAACCTTCCTTTTTGACAAAGCTTACACTTAGGGCTGACTGGGGGACCCTGACGGGGATCAGCTGGAGTCTTCATTTGCACTACTGACTTCCCCTTTGTCCCTTAGTTCTGCCCCTAGTTCTGCTGCTATAGGCCTAGGCTGCTGGAGAACCTCTCTTGATGCACTGAGCCCTTCTCTATCTACCTTTATATTTAATATACATACCAATATTGCATTACACTCACTCTGTTTCTCCCTGTGTCATTTCTCCAAGTGTCCCTGGTCCCAGAGCTGGATGCTTCAGATCTGTAGTTCTCCCACCAACTGGCCTAATCTCCATCTGTGAGATGCTGCTGCTGACCTTCCTCCAGTCCACTGCTTCCAGCTGCCCATTTTCACCAATCTACTCTGCATTGCCCTTACTATACTTGATTGGCTCATCTACATATTTTTGAATTTTACCACCAGCTGTATATGTAGTATATTTAATGCCAGAGCCGTACACCATAGCAGTAAATTATAATTAGTTTCCATGTTAGTTGTACTTTGCGTGTATCATCTGTCTTATCATGCATGTATCAAATTGTGTTTTATGTTCCTTGCCTCCCTCCTACCTCTAACCCTCTACCTCTATCCCTCTAACCCTCTACCTCTATCCCTCTACCTCCACCTTTCTACCTCTTCTGTCCCTCTCAACCTGCCCGGCCAGCAGCAGATGGGTCCCCCCACATTAGAGCTGGGTTCTGCTCAAGGTTTCTTCCCTGTTAAAAGGGTGTTTTCCTTGCCACTGTCGCCTTTTGGCTTGCTCTGGGGGTCAGGCATATGGGTTCTGTAAAGCGTCTTGAGACAGTTTGACTGTAATTGGCGCTATATAAATAAAATTGAATTGAACTGAATTAAACAATCAGAGAAATTTGAAAAATGGACCATGGCTCAACTTTCCTCTTTCTGTCTGCTGGCAAGTTTATCAAATGCCAATAAAGCATCCTAATGAAGACATACATTTCTTTGATAACACATACAAGTCCTAAGAGAGGTTTGCTTTATTGTGTCACTTGACTTGTGAAAAGCAGAAATTTTTACCAGCTAATTCATTGCCAACTGAACCGTCTTCTCTCTCTGTGTATTTATTAGCTTTCTCTCATCAGCATGTCAAAGCACTTGTGATTAGATTTGAAACACTGCTACTAACAGACTCAATGGGATGCCAAAGACACCGTGTTTCAGTTTCTACTTTTAGCTCCATTAACATAACACAGTGTCACAGCACAAAACATCAGGACTGAGAAATTACATGATTTTTTTTTTCCCGAAACCTGTGTGAAACTGTTACAGAGATGCAAATAGAGCCTGTTACATCACCAAGTATTACCAAAATGCAATAATACAAATTGCTGCCAAGCTCAGTCTTGCTCTGAACACCATTGTCTGATTGCAGTCTCTTCTAACCTCAGTGTTGTCTGTGCTTCACTCGACTGCTGCAGGTGTTCTCATTGGGAACCTAAGACTGTAGGGATTTCTGTTCAGCTGAGAATGCTTGTTTTCACTTGTATGTACATCTTAGCATTCGTCTTGGTAAATACAGTATTCAGACACATGCTGCATGTCACATTAACACACTTTAATGTGCTTTACCACCATATTTGTACACTTAATATTCTACACTATACACTGGGTTCGCACTGGGTATCAGTTATATCACATTTTTAACCACACTTTAAAGTGGCTGCAAATTATCCAAGCTATTCCAGCATCTTTAGTCTCATTAAGTGTGCTGTTCAGTGAATGTTATATTTATTTTTTTGTCCTTGGGGTTAAAGATGTGTGCAGTTATTTTTGATGCTCTGCTGATCTGCTAAAAGAAAGTGATAGCTGCATAAAGCTGCTAAAAGAGGTGTTGATTCACAGCGGGATCCATAGTAACCCTTTCACATAACAGTGATTCATTTGATTCAGGGGTATATAAAGATAAAATGGCTTTTGCATAGTGTAAGCACAGTTTTGCTGTACATTTCAAATCACATTTGTAAACAAAAAAATGCCCAGAGTTATCACTTAGAGCATATTTATTTTCATGAGCCAGAAGGCAAACCAGCTATGGCGAATTTGGTTTTGTATTTGTTTAGTCTGACTCACAGGATGTAGGATGCAGGTAGAAGCCTGCCATTGGCCACTATCTGCGTGTTACAGTTTTCTTTGCTACGGGAAACAACAACAGTCTCTGGCACAGCAATGTGCCACACGGAAAATTTCAAGTTTTGCCAAGCATTTGGTCGTGCATTGAGGAAGCCCTGCTAGTTTTTTGGTATATTATCCATTTTAGTTACAGTGCTCGTCTCCCTGCATGCAAATGTTCCACTAAAACAATTCCACTCATCACTATTTTGAGTAACACCAAAGCCGCATCCTTCACTTAGCTCCATCCTGAACAACTGTGATTGGTTGAAGAAATACAAACATGGCAGAACTGTATCCCCCTATAGCAGAATGATAGTGAGGTGCAGTTAGATCATTCTGTTCTACCGAATTGCCTGAGTATCCAAGACTAATATTTGCTTAGCTGTTGTTTAGTCAGTTAGTCTGTTGAAAAAGTCAATTTTTAAAACTTCCCTCTTCTGATAGTGAAACTCTCAAAATATATTTTAAATACTCCTAAAAAAACTGGTCAGATTAGGTGAATCAGCAACACATGAGCAAATGGATCTTATCAGCAGAGATTTCCATCCTTGCATATACTGATAATTACTCTAAAAATTATACATTATCACATTAATAGATCAACAACTTTTACCTTGGTAGATTTTTTTTTTTTAAAAACTAATAACAAATAACGTAATTTCCTCTTTCTATTTTTCAGGGAAAAGACAATGTAGTGCAAGCGTTTTTTAGCCATTAGAGTGGTTTGACTCAGTGCTTTGGCCCAGACTGAAATATCTTGACAACAACTGCATGGATTGCCATGAGATTCACGTTCGTTGTGAACTTTGGTGATTTCCTGACTTTTCATCTAGCGCCATCATAAGGTCAAAATGTCTATTTGTCTAGCACTTTGCTCTCGTACTTCATCTAATAGCCTGGTTTCTATTCAAATGAGCATTACAGACTCGCACAGCAGCTAGCGTGGCTGCAGCCTTCGCATGTTGTTATTTTTAGGATGAACACTGAAGTGCACTTAATGCACTGCGTACTCAGACTGTTTGCAGTTTAAGTACCCAGTGCCTTAATGCTCTCATTAGCCTCGAGAATTTACATCATCAGCAATCAGTAATTCTTTCTTCACAAATAAACCTGCTCATTATTTAAAGCGTCGAGACATTGCTTCCCTGACCTCTCGCAACCTTTGGGTAAAGTGTCACGGATCAGGATAATTTAATGCAAGCTGATAGCTCATTAGAATGCAAACAGACACAGGCTGTGCTAAGCTATGTTTAACAGATTGGAAAATACAAGCCACACTGCCAGTTTCACTCAGATATGCGACAGGTTATTTCATGATTAGTCATGGTCTCTTATGACTCACCCTGCAAACACTGACTGCTGGAGAGGGAGTTCAATCTTCTGCCAATGTCACACTGACTAACAGAGTTAGGAGAAATATCCAAACCGCTATAAAACACACTTCACTCACCCTGTCCACCAAGGAGTTCACACTACAGTTATGCTGTCTGAGATTGGGAGTTATAGGATGCAGTCCAGCAGCTATTGTTTGAGCTCCACAACGTCAGGGTGGCTGTTCTGGTTATGTGAGTTGTACTTTCATACCTTTAATGAATTAAGAAAGGTTTTGTCAGTATATTTGTATCCACACGATATTAACTTTTTCAGATTTGTTTATGGTATATCTAAGCTGTCTGTGTATGGAAATTGATAGAACAACTCCATTTGAAGTTTCAATATGTCAGCATTTCTCTTGATTTTATTCATCAAATAACAATAATTCCTCAGATTTCTACAAATCATGTTATGGCTGAGTTAAAGTGTCTACACATTTTCAGATGCAGGTCAGTATTAGTGGTTGTGTGTTTTATACTCTACTAGCATTTATTCCTACCCTAAATAATCAAAAAGTAAAAATGATTTTTGATATTGTTATAGACTTTAAGTCTCTCACAGTCTGGTAAATGCATAGTCAACATTGGCAGTCTTTGGGATAATCCAATTTCATCCGTATAGCCCATAAATCAGATACACTTGATTGTTCAGGTAAATCAATCTTCAGCCTTGTCTCATTTGCCTCACATTAGATTTATTCAATAATACTAAAATTCCTCACTGTGGAGAATTCAGTTCTACCAAGCAGGTGCTTTATTGCCATGAAACTGACACATATTGAGTGAAAACAGTCATTAAAAGCTTATTTTGTGCCTGTGATTTGAGTATCATCTTTACACACTGTAATAAATGCCTGCTTTGTTAAAAGTAGCTGACACTATTCTGTTGTGGAGCTCGACTTATTGTCAACATCCTCGACGGCTCCTTCAAGCAGAAAAGACTTATTTTTATGATAGAGCTTTGCCAATTACCTGGTAGCGCTTGTGCATTTAAACACAGGCTGCTGTTCCCTTACTCAGAGTGGATTAAAACATATTAAACCACCAATGCTGTGCTTGAAATGGGTAGCAGCGAGTGGTGTTCTGTAATTATGGGAGTGAAAACAATGATCATAATTAAATCATAATATGAAATTATATTTGACACTCGCCTTCTTTCCTGAGAGTATTATAATATTGGTGTAACTTTCTAAATAACTGTATTAAATTAAAAAGAAAAAATGTCAAGTTCATTGAGGCGACAGGAGTGCAACAACTAAAGAGCAATCCACATAATAAAGTGAAGACGCTTGCCATCCTAAAAATTCAATTTGTAATTTATGTTTTTAAAAAACTGCAAGCAACAGCAAGTTCATAACAAGGCTTGGCAATTTAGACTAACGTCTCAGAGATGCCCCAGAAAATATGTGCTTTTGGTTGGAAAGCAATTTTCACTGTTTCCTAGTTGAGATTATGTGAATTAATAATGACATAGTTACAATTTTGTGTTCTGGTGAGAATGTGCTGTTTTCAGCGTTGATCGTAATGTTTGCAGTAGCTATCTATTCATCTGTGAATATATCTCTCTGTATTTCTTTCCATGCATTAGTGTATAATGGTATGGTTGGGCAAAAATCATAAAGAATATACAGTTATCACATTGGAAACTAAACTCCATTTTTTTCTTTAACAAAAACAGTTTGGGGAAAGGCACAGACAAACATATCCTAAAACAGCTTCATCTCATTTTGTGTGTCAGAGATAGAATGAGAGAAAAGCCTCTGTTGCAGTATTATAAGCGAACAATAAAACTGAAAGATTCCCTTAAAAGTGCTATCGGGAAGGCTGTATATCAGTCTGAGAAAGCCTTGGTGTGATGACCGATTTAAACAGCCATAGGCACTTTCAGACTCCATAATAACAAGATAAGAGCTGGGCAGCAGGCTGCAGCTACAGCTAGAAACCGAGTGTCATATCCATAGAGGATCCATTTGCATTAGAGAGGAGAGTTTATTTTTTATAATAACAGGCAATTTGTTTAAGGGGATATTTTGAAATAATAATCATATAAAGGCTATTTATTACAAGAATGATTTCTCAAAAAGTAACAGCAATCACAATATGCCTGCAGGTGAAGTAACCAAGAGCACAAATAATTATGGCAATAAATGGTGTAAAAGTGGGGTCAGATGCTCACCAAGAGGCTCGGTACTTGTGCACACAACGAGTGCAGTGGGTGTGTAGAGATACAAGATAAAATATAAATTGTCTCACACTGGCAGCTAGTGCCTCTGCTCGCTCTCCCATTTCCAGGATGATGTTCAGCACAGTGTCTCTAAGGCACTATCCATTTTCGGGACTCACATTATGCAAGACTTGATTACCAAGTGGTCAGTCCCCACCCTGCTCTGACTGTCCCTCTGTGCCCTTCTCTCCATGGGAACGTGGTGGGTTTAACTTGACACTCAGACCACGCACTAGCTGAGCCTCAGATGAATGCTAGTCTATGCCGGCTCCCCCGGGGGGGAGGAGAGGCCGGGGCTTCCTAGCCCCTACTGCAGGGGCTTTGTGAGAGGAGAAAGGTTACATTCAGTTTACATCATAAAGGCTAGACACACACACAGAGGCCTTCTGATACAGAGTCTGCCTCTATCTGGCTTCATTTCTGTCTTTCTGTCACTCTCTCTAACACTCACAGACACAGTGACACACTCACTTATACATCATTCACTCACTGTTCCCCTCACAAAGTCGTGCTCCCACTCTGCTGCTCAATAAAATTATAACCCACTGTAATGAAGAATTTAGGAAGAGGGAGTGCATGCTGTACCATTGTGGTTTTCATCGACACTTTGGGAAGCCTGTGTCTTCACTTTGAGTTGAGGATCCACCGCATCACATGTTGTCGAACTAAGCGGCAGCGGCTTGAACTCGCGTCATCATTTTTCTGAAGATCAGATTGTAGGTCAGCACTGGTTCAGGGATGAATCATATAAGATTAGATGCAATTTAGCACAATCGGTGAGCTAAGGTACAGGTCTGGAATTCGACTTTGCTATGCTTTTAAAGCAACATGAAAGGATTTACAGATCTTTATTGTCTTATGTGCTCAGCTTACAGATGCACTGAAACTGAAATATGATTCAATATTATCCGGAAGAGGTCAACGTACACAAAACTGCATAATAAACAAGGATTAACAATGATCTAACATAAAGAGCACAAGAGCTACACAAGGGGGTTCATGGACATTCATCCAATTATAGTCTACCTTTGTAGCTACTGTATGTGGCAATATCCCTGTCATATTAGTCCTTTTTCTCCATGTTCATGCAGTCAAGTTAAAGCACCAAAGTTACATATAAAAGGAAACATGTCGGTATAATTTCACACAATATTATGATGGTGCATTTAGTAAGACGTATGCTTTTCCTGGTGTGTCAGCCTGAATTATCACTGTAAATATTGACTCACCTAGTCTACTAGCTAAAAGAACAGCCTCACATGGAGTCGATACAGAGGCGCTGCGCCTAGCAACAGCAGACTATACATCACTCTTGATATACTTCAACATAAGATGGATTTCCATACTTGAGGTCGCAACTGTCGACTTTTCCCTTCAGCCAAAGCAGTCTGGCTGCTGTCTTCAGCTGCTGGAGCTGCCTCTCTGGCCTGATAAAAGCCAGTGTACAAATCCTTCACCTTCCCCAGCCCACTTCTGTAACCTATTAAAACTCACGATCCATATAAAATTGACATTCAGCAGATTAGTTTATATAAACGGGGTGTAACAAGGCACTCAGACGGCTGCAGTGCTCTCCACTGCAGTAATAATCAGAGCCATTGTAACTAACTCATGTAATTTCTGACATGCATGTCCAGTTTTGTGGCATCACCTTGACTAACAAGGTAGCAACAGTCTTCAGTGAGATTCCTTAAAAGGTCTACAGTTTATGTTTGTAAGTATATTGTGTTTGTAGACCATGTGCTGTACGTACTTACAAATGAATTAAAGCAATCCTTTAATCTCTACTTACAGTTAAAGTAATTCTATTAACATATCTTTCAGGAAATCCAAAGCATGGCTAGTTTATTTATGATATACAACAGCATTGAGTAAACCCCTGTGTAAGACCAAACAATGAAATGAGTGAAACTTGTAACAGCTTACAATAATTGCATCACTTCTGCATAGAACAGTAGGGTGTTTGCTGTTTTGTAAAATTAAAAAATATAAGCCCCACAGAAGGAACTCAGTGTAACAGAAGTCAGTACTGAGATTCAAATATTTTATTTTTCCAATACTTTGTGAATTCAGTAGAACACCTCTGGGGCGTTATATTGGATTCAACTCAATTGATTTACTTGGGCAGGTCATAGTTTTCACTTTTTCTTCCAGTGGAAGGTCTTGTGTGAGTTTGGCAATGTGTTTTAGATTGTAATCATGTAGGAATATTGCTCTTCTGTCAAGTTTCTGCAGTCTGGAAGTCATCTTGTTAGCCAGTATCTTGGCATATCCACAGACATTCATCAGGTTATTTGTACATGTCATCTCCCAACACCTTTGCAGTCATACAGCCCCATATTGCCACACTTCCACCTCTGTGCTTCACTGTCATGACTATGCGTTCCAAGTTCACACCAAACATGCCAGACCCCATTTGAGTCAAATTTGCCTTGGCCTGACTAAAGAATGTGTTCTCAACATTCATCAATCTTCTTTTCATCTTGCAGTTTTTCTCTTAAAAGCTTGCAAAGGTGTTTCTCTTTGAAGTTGTTCATAGAGTCTAAGATTATGCACTGTCCTTCACGCCATGTGAACATCACAGAAATTTTAAATTCTACTGCTAACCTCTGTGCCAAGTCTGAAGCCCTTCCCAGTCTGATTTTAGAGATAGATTGTGCAAGTAGTAGCAGCTTTATTCCTCTACTAAAGAACACAGAGGAATTTTGTGACAATCGGCGTACGTTTGTTCATCTGGGAATCCGTCTGTCTGTGCACATCATTACTCAAAAATGGAGTAACGGATGTGGATGAAATTTTCAGAGAAGGTCAGAAATGACACAAGGACCACCTCATTAGAGTTTGGCAGTGATGCGACTTATAGTCGGGATCCACAGATTTGTTAAGGATTTCAGTATCATTGCGAGACAGCAGCATGGCATCACTGTTACTATGACTACAAGTGAACAGTACGTCAGCTGCCTGCTGACGATCACATGATTGTGATCCTACTACAAATCCACTGGGACTTATCCATTGGAAGTGATACAAGGAACAATTGATTAATTTATGGGGCTGTTTCCAAGTCCCATCAATTCCCTCCGCCTGCTACATATTGAGGTGACGTGATTCAGTATCCATACATAACATACACATGCATAACACATGCCTGTGCTCAGTGCAAGGTCATTTTTTATTAAAGATTTCCTCTGTCGGAAACGATACAAAGAATGAGCAGCCTTGGTGGACTATTGCGCTCTCTGAGTGCTTTTCTTTTTAAGATTATCACTGCTGTTCTGATTGGTGGTACTATAGCTCATTCTGTACATCCTGAATGCTATTACTGATCACTGTGGATGTATTTAGACTAGATTTTTAGTTGGTTGCATCAACCTTCCTGAAGTCTTTTCTATCTTTGTGAAATCCCATGCTCAGAATTTTCAGTTCCTCTGACAGACAGTTTCTACTTTGAGTTCTGTATTTTCAATCGTCTTTCTGAAGTATTTATATTCAATATTTCATAAGATAAAATATTTTAATTGCCAACTCGTAAAAATAATGCAATCAGTGAGAAGTTATACATTTGAATCAATTGGCATTGAAATGATACTGCACAGAGGTGTTCTCACGTCTGTTGTACATTGTATATAGCACAATTTATAATCAACTCAATGCGTCCACATTGAATGCATGTGTCAAACAGAGTAAGAGTATTATCAAGTGTTTGTTTGTAATTTGAAAATGACAAAAAAAAAAAACAACTTGTACATCCCTGTTAATGGGACAGTAGCAATTTTGTATCCTGTCAGGTTGTGCTTATCTGTTATATTACAATATGTATGTATTGCAGCATTAAGTATGAATTAGTGTTCTCCCTCTTATCTGTGACTTGAAAACCTGCTAACTATGTCTGTGTGAATACAAGCCAGAGTTAATATACAACTCAGTAAAACCGTATGTGAGCTGGACCAAATTTTCACAGAAACCAAGCTGTACATCTGATATACTGTATGGACCTTGGACCAGTGATCTATGTCTCTGTATCTCTCTCACACACAAACAAACTCTCCATTATCTGCCACTTTATTTCTCTCTATCTACCCCTTCTCTTTGTCACCTCCTCTCTATTCCTGGCTCACGCTCCGGTCATTGTACAACAAAGCACCGGAGTCTGCAGGCTCAGCAAAAGAAAACCTTTACCTTTTTTTCCTTCCTTTGCTCCCAATTCATTTTGATAGATTGTTCACTCACTTTCCTCTATGTTCAATGAATAATAAAAAGATCTGCTAAGCTTCCTTTCTATCGTGAAGTAAGCGGTGGTCCCTCTTACATTTTTCCTCAGATGCAATTGTAATGCAGATAATGATATATTCATGACATACCTACATACAGTATGTATTCATTTCTCACTGGGTTTGGGTCTCAGTACAGGATGTCTTCAATACACAATGAACACCATTGTTATTTTGGTAGTGATATAATACTGCACAATTAGCTTAGTAGACACTGTACCAAGATTAGGTTAATAAAGATTAGAAGAAACAACTTTGTAGAAGGTTTTTCACACAGCCTCATCAAAAAAAACAAAAAAAAAAACACAGTTTGAGCAATATTTATTATTGCATTTTCACCCATTTTTAAATCCATTGTTAGGCGTCTGGCTGCAGGAATCACCATTGAAATCACCTTATTAATAACAAAAAGAATGGGGATGCTATTATGTTTGATTCCTAAATAACTTTCATGTATATTTCATGCAGCTCATGTAAGAATATTATAGTATGCTGATCTGTGCCCATTGCAATAACAGTCACTTTGCACCATGATGGCTCACATCCTTACAGCTTGCAAAAGGCACACGTGTGATTTTACTTTGCTGTGGGCTATCACTTTAAGTAGAATATAAAACCTCAATAGATGCCAGACATCTTGGAAAGGATATTGTGTGGATTTATCTTTTTATGATGCTGTTACGGATGTTTAGCTTTTGTATTTTGCGCTTTAAAATTATACAAAAGCATGTCTATGATGTGTAATATTCAACACCCAAATGATTGAGGAGTTTGTTCACCTTGAATCAGAATCATCCCTCTAAAATCCCTCCTCACTCTAAGTTAGTAGCCAAACTAATACAATCAGCAAGTGAACAGGACAGACTGAATATGTACCCAATCCTAGAAATACGTCATTGATGTTAGAATGATTGATTTGCATCACACCTGCATCGAAGGGGTTTGGGAGGATGGCTGCTGGCCAATCTTTGTTCGAGAGATTCATTGTTCACTTTTCCTCTGTGGTGACGTGTTGGCATAACTCTTACTTTCTGAAAAAACCTTCATCATAAAGCATCAAGGACAGATTAAATTGTTATTCAATTAAAGATGAAGTAGCAATGATATTATTTTCATTTTGTTTTCATTTGAGCTTGTGTGACTTCTGCAGCTGCAGCACGGACCTCTAGTGAGGAGGAAATGTTTTTGTTCTCAGGGCAACAGAGAAAAAGTGTTATTGTTCATTATTTGTTTAGAAGAAACTAAATTCTTAAATATCCTAATATCAAGTTATGTTTTTGTGATACGATGCGGTGCATTTTCTTGCTAGATTTCCGATTTGATTAACAGATTTAGTACTGGAGCTCCATTCCTCGACCAAGAAAACAGGCTTTCAAAAGTTTCAGCACCATGGAGAGAGACACACACAGACTGGAGGTGTGTTTTATTAGTGGTTTAACAAACCTTTGTCTCCCCCCCTTCACAACACCTTGGGGGAGAGCTGACCATTGACTTGATCCCATGATCGTTGTCTCACAGCAGCTGCACAGCACAGACAAACAGCGTTTTTTTCATGAGTCACCATTGAAAAGTATTTGTGTGGACTGCAGATACCAATGAAATCTCCTACCTGGTGGAAAGAACTGCAAACATGTTAACATTTTGGCAGAAAAGATGCAAATGGAACCCCAACATATACAGTATACTAATTAACTGTGTGAAGTATAGAAATTATATAGTATTTTGTTTTTTGTTTTTTAAAATTCTTTCTATGATAACAGAGATTAACAAAAACTGTGGTGTTGTTGACACTCACACTCTTAAGTCAGTCACTTACCTTCTGCCTTTCTTAATCTAGCAAGCTCAGCAGCTACTTACAAATTTATCCTGTTTGCTCCCATTTGAACCAACAGTGTCAAAAATGTCTGAATCAACCAATTAGAAGCTACTACTATAAAGAGGTACACAGACATTTTTTCAGAGATGTGAGGATTTGTCTGTCAGGTGAACAGACCACCTCCCAAGATGAGCAGCCATACAACATCCGCCATCATCCTGAGGGAGACCAGTCTTACCTCACCAAGCCTTTACTGGTTCAACTGCTCTGATGTCCATATTGTTGTGATATGATATCATTCTTATTGGAAGGTCCCGGAGTTGAAATATGTTTTTTGGTTCTCCCATTTTGACTAAAGAGAAAAATAAGTTTTTTTTTTTATTGCACAGCAGAGCACAGGTCCCTTGTATGTCACCACATATCAATAAATATACCATAAAAGAACAAAAATGTAAAGAAGCAGAGCCACCTTCATAAAACGTTCATTTTTTTAAATACACCTTGCAGATTGGACAACAGGCAAAGCTTTTGCCTGCATTCAACTGTCAATCTTTTTTTATTCAGTGATCTGTTTTGTCATAATATAGTCAGGTACAGTTCCTGTTGCGTATCCACCAGAACTGGTGTCAGCAAGAATGCTGCTATTCCAGTTGCAAATGTTCCTCCCAAATTTGGGAGTCTGCATTTCCAAAAAGGTCTGCTATCCCTTCACTCTGGAACTAAGTAATAAAGCAAGTTTAGATCATTAACCAGCTAGACAGGTAGCAAAAACCTTTAATGTGGAATCTGAGTTACCATATTATATCAAAGTGCCACATTTATCAACCTTCTCTCTCCCACTGCCCCTTCCCCCCAATCCTCCCCCTCAAAGCACAAGCTTGAACCTGCACCGGACACAGTGGGATAGTGTTGTGTGTGGATCAGTCCGAGCCACTGTCTCTGTTTTCCTTTGACAGAGCCAAAGCTGTGTGTGAACACCAGATGTTTCTCAGTGTACAAACAGAACAGACAGCTAGCGGACTGTGAGCAGATATTCACTGAATTTTACAGAGATGATACAGGATTAGAGTCACGTACTCCACCTTTAAAGCTCAGAATGTAAATGGGTCTATAGTTACTGTGACTCTGCTACTATATGTTTATGCAGAGCAGCATCTGGTAATATGCTGTATTTGTTGTTACTCTTTCTAAGGAGTAAACTGGCGAACTTTGGTTGCATTTGCTGGACTTGGCAGCTCAGAAAAAGGGAAGAAAACACTAATGACAAAAGCTAAAAAGTGTCTTTATAAAACGTGACGTGAAATCACAGAGTCATTATGAAATAAACATGTCATTGGACAAAATGCCATTATGACACACAAGGGGCATTTTGAAAAAAAAAAGTCACTAATTTTTAAATAGCATTTAAAAATAATGATTTCTTCAGTTATTTATTAAATTGTTTATTCATATATTTTGCAAAATTAATCTGCATGACTATTTTAAAGGTAATTTTTAATTTATTATTGAGCTCTTTGGATGCCTATACACTACTGATAGTTAAAGCAAATTAAAATATTAAACTAAAACAGTCAATTTGGCTAAAAAATCAACAACAAATCAAAATACCAGGAATATATAACACAACAGATGGAGCTACTTTACGCTATCTACGTGGTCTGACTGCAAGCTTTGCAGTACAGTAACCACTTTGAATACGTCAGAGCTCCATAAGTTTGGGTGCTTTTCCTGTTCTTACACCACATAAACACAGCATCAAACCAAGTGCATTTCACTCAGCTTGGCTCCTCACTTATTTAGTATCTGTTCACATGGAATATGGTGCTAGTTAATGTTATATGCTGAGCTAAAGTGAAGTGAAATGAATGTTGAGACACGTCGTGGCACGATGTTCAGACTCACTCCCTTTTTACTACCTATCGTGCTTCATTTACCCTCCATGGTTTTATTCGACTCTCAGGATTCTCAGTGTGAATTTTTTGTTGTTCGTGGCCTGACAGTGCTTTCTGCTCTGAATCATGTTAAATTAACTTAATTGTGCAACACTACAGCGGCCAGTGGTGTTGCAAAATGTGAGGGGATTGTTTACCTCAGAGTAAACAATCCCCTCACAGAGAGAGACTGAAGCAGTGATTTTAGATGCAGCCCAAAATGTTAAAGCCGTAGGAGCAATGAAAGCTGCGTTCACATCACAAGCCTTAATGTTCAATTTACCTTTTTTTGCATATTGTTTAGCTGTTTGCATTGTTTGGTTTTAATGTGACTGATATCAGATTTCAGTGTAAAGTGTTTTTTAAGTTGATAATTGACCCGAAAAATTGTCCGAAAATAGAGTCAGGTTCACTATATAACAGGCAGGGAGTCTTTTCTGACACTGCTGCTACATTCTTCTGTGGCCTTGTTTGACCCTTTTTTTTCTATATACACAGGCTGGTTAAGATGTAACCCTCAAGATTTACCTGTACGGCTCACGAGACAATGTCTCAATGTTTCTGCCTGTATCCCCAAGAGACCCAATGCTGTGCTGATGGGAATAATAACAACAGTTCTCACATATGTTCTGTCTCTCAATCTAATGAGCTATTCAAAATACAGGCAAAGTCATGTACAGATCTGTTGAATTTAAGACTTGCAATGAATTGGATCGCCTTTAATTCACATCGTTGGGCGCAAACATCCGTTGGTTGTTCTCTGGAAATTACCTTCACAGTGTTTACATTTACACTGTCATGTGAACAAGAATCTAATATGTTGTCTTGCCCACACCTTCCACCATATTTCACTGAAATCCTTTCAGTAGCTTTAGAGCTATTCCGCCCACAAATAAAATAGATAAATAAAGGAAACCTCAGCAGATGTAATAATAAAAAGCCAAGGTATAATAGAGCATTTTTTTTATACCAGAATGCAAAACGTCTATTCAGCCAGTCAGCCATAATGATAAACTATTACAAAGCTTTGGGGTCATAGCTGCAAAGGCCAGTTTTTATTTGAGAGTACAGCTGAAAGGCATTTCTTTGAATATAGCAGACATTGTGATGCACGGAAAAGCTTCAGATCAAGTCCATAATCAATGTCGAGATGCTGAGTGCAGCTTCTTGTAATTATTTAAAAGATAATTCACAACATACTGTATTTAAGAGCATGAATAAGAAGGCTCAAGCCAACATAATATAAACAGACGATCTGCTTTTAGTTCTAATTCTATGCTTGGATAACATGATAGTTTCTGGTATTTGCTAAAACACTAAAAAGGAAAAACAAGGGGTAAGTTTTATAATTGCAGACCAGCGTGGGCTTTAGTGACAGTCCATTAAAATGAAAGCACACTGGCTCATCCAGTAAACCATATACTTTTCAACATCCTCCACATCATGACTGAAGCTTAAGCAGTATTTTCTTATAAAGAGCACATTTTATGCAAAGCGACTGTTTTTGCTGCATATAGTGCATGCTTAGTTTGACATTTAATTTTGTTTAACTTTCATTTAATCAGGCGCGGCAATCAAAAGTGATTTCATGTTCACAATAATGGCCTGAGTAGAAGTCAAATGGCTTTTGGTACAAAATTAATATCTGACGTCGTAGGGGCAATTTTTTGTGACTCTCTGTAGCTACTTTATTAAGATGAGACAAGAGCACAGCTAGTGATGTCTGACCCACTGATATCTAAAATCTTTGGTCTGAAAATGTCGCATATCATCATTAATGAAGGCAATCATTAATGCATGAAGTAACATTGTGTAAGTAGGACACTAGAGAGACTGAAAAAGGCAAGACCTCTGCATGTTTTTTTTTAGCCAAATTTAAAAAAAAAAAAACATTCTGAATGGAGAGGCTAGTTTGCATTAAAAAAAATCAACAGGTAATCGACAGTATGTCCAGTTGGAGCAGTTTGTAATTAGATTCAGACACCTGAATGTGTAATCCATCCATTGTTCCATTATCCATACACTGCCTAATCCTCATTAGGGTCACAGCTAAATGTGTAACTTAGTGTATAAATAATCAGGAGAGAATTAGAGCTTGCAAAACTTGATAATTTATAGTCCATCTACGAGATATCATCATTTCTGAAGAGACTGGATAGTTGGACAGCACAAGCCACATTCATAGACATTTCTGCTGATGTTTTCTTTAATGTTTATATCTAAGACATGTACATCATCCCAAACCAATATCAGAGACAGAACCTCGTCCGGAGCCAACAAACTCGCTGATGCTTTTCAGACTCATCATAAAAAGTCGGTGATTAGCTGACTACACCTCAGCCAAGCAACAAAAAAAAAAGGGTTTGGTAAGCATGCTTGTTCAAATTCAAGAGACTGTTGCGTTTTTCCTCTTGATGGAGGCATTTCTCCGCCATCACTTCAGCTTCTTTTCCTTTCCAGGCGACATGCTGAGGCTAGTAAGCTCAGCTAAACAAGCAAATGTAATCTATTTTTGCCAGCGCCATGTGCAGCCAGGAATATGCAACCTACTGTCACATGAAGTGTCTTTTTAAATGAGAGTGCATGCTGTCTGCCAAGAAACCAAAGTCGCTGAAAAAAAAAAGAAGTGGAAAATCATGTCTAATCAAGGTGTGAATTTTGAGCAGAAACCGCTTTGTGGGTAAACTCTGCATCCTTCCTGAGACAACTGAACCCTTTCTTTTGCGGAACTACTATAAATTATCCACTTAAGCATTGCAGTCTCTCACTTTCATAACCGCACTCCTAAAATATCCAATAGTTGTCAGTTTTACACAAAACACAATAAAAAAAAAATGTAATGTACATTTTATACACTTGTATCTGTTGGGGGAACCATTGCGTGGCAGCGCCATCATATTTTTCACTCTCTTCTCCTTTCCTTGCACTGTCTAAGCCAGGCTTATTTTAGGTGTTGTCGCTTTGAGCCTAATGAAATCAACCAAACATCACAACTGCAGGCCATGCCTTTCAGAGGACGCTCGCATTATGAGTAATTAATCTGAAAGTGCTATGATTAATCCTGCTACTTTACCCCCTGGGGCAAGACTAGATGTCTGTGAAAAATTGTCTCCCGCAAATCCTCCTGAGAACAAACATGCACATTTAGGTTTCTTAAGTCTTTAGAACGCTGTACACGTCTTCTCACATCAAGTCATCCGCAAGTTTGAGATAAACCTCTTGACTTGTGCTTTTTTTCTGTAAGGAAATTTCAAACACCGTGCGTTTGGAGCACATGTATGTATTCCATATGCACAAAAATAATGTGATTATGTAAATTGAACAAAATCTGCCAAACACTCTGTAAGTGGAAAAAAAAGGTTTAAAATAGCCTGGAGAAAAATCTGAAAATGCAAATGAAAGACTTATTGGTCTCAAATTGCAGATACAGAACATATGTTGAAAGGTTCACTTAAAAACCCAAACAGGTATTTAATGGATACACTTTGACGTGTATGTGGCTGTGTGTTAACGGGCAGAGCTGCATGGCATGTCCAACTTATTAAATACCCAAGGACAACACAAGGTTACAGTCAAGCAGCCGTCTCCTTGTTGTTGTCCAGATAGCATGGCTTTCATGGTGTTGAGCAACCCTGGAGCACGTAAACTGATTAATGCAAGCCTTTCATTGTCGACAGCTCTCGCCAAGATATCATCACTGCCTAGAAAGATGCTCATATGGAGAGCCTGACAAGTCCAAGTCACCAGCTATAAATCATCCCACTTCAACTTCTCTCACGCAGACCTCACGGTTACTGGAAATGGAGTACTGGTTTTATTTGGACTGTCCGCGAGTAGGAGAAATTTCCAAGCTTAGATCACTAGTCAGGACTGGCCTTATGTTAGCCGTTAGACAGAAAATGGCCGAAGCTTTGACAGTACAAATAAAATTGACTTTTTCCACTGGCATCTTCCGAGGATTATTCTCTGTGCTTGACAGTCTGTTTCCACATCAAATAGTAATTACTGTAAATGTGTCTGCAAGTTATAGCCAGGCAGACCCTCTAACATCACCACTATTGTCTGTTTGATTAAGCTGGCGTGCACTTCCTAGCATTAAGATTTATGGAGAAACATATAGGAGAGGACGCACAGAAAGGATTTAAAGCTCCCTGTGAGTCAGATTGGACAGATGTGGGAAAAAAAATGGTATCCACAGCTTCTTTCAGTTTATTTATGTTCATAATACCAGCCGATGCTGTTAGGGCACTTGCCATTCCAGAGTGTTATGCGCTCATCCCTCCTGTGTTCTTTTTGTTCAATCAGCCTCGCTCCCCCTCACGCCCAACCCTCCCTCCCTGCTTGAGTAATGGCCTGCGTCGACTTCTTGTCACTATGAGAGGTGGTGCTGCATGGCTTGCCTCTGTCCTCCTGTTTCCATGCGTGTCCTTTCAACCGACTAGGCAATCCCAGCTGATATCTCTATCGACCGCGATTTAGCTGATATAGCTGCAGTCTCCCTTTGCTTCTCTCTCTCCCCCCTCCTGCAATCTTCTCCTCCCTGTTTCTCCCCATTTTGGCTCCATCCCTGCCACCTCCCATCCCTCCCTACTTTGTCTCTCTCCCCTTCTGATAATGTGTTCATCCTCTCAAGTGTCAATATATTCCAATTCATCTTGTCATCACATTTCCCCACCCCAAACCTGAGCGGCTCAGAAACTGCCAGAATACCTCTGAACTCAGATCAGTCGTAGCTCAGAATAAGTTCTGCATGGTTAAGCAGCATGAGAGCAGAGAGCTGCTGAGCTCTCTGACAGAGGGGTGACTTGTATACAGATATGAGGTGAACACATCAGGCAGAGGGATTAGAGCAAATTGATTTGGAGTATAAAAACAGCAAAGGTATGGCAGTGCAGTGCTGGGAAAAGAGGGGTTTGAGATTAAATTCTGATGCAAGTTCCTGATTTCGACAAAACAGATTACATACTGGAGCTATACCTTCCTCAGCCTATAAAGCAGAGGGCTGTATTCTATCATTCCGACAGGTATTTGTGTTCCTGTCATTCATGCCTATTGTAGCTCTCAAGTCTGTATGTTAGAAGCACGTCCATACCAATACCCTTGTGTTCATTCTGTAACAGCTCTGACAACTCACCTAAATCAGGCTCCTCCTCTGCAGTATGATTCCTACGTGTTCCTGCCAGGACCTGCAAGCCAGTGCGCTGTGAATCTGTAGCATGTATTTATTCACACAACCCATTTACTTGCCTCACTATTTCACTGTGTGTTTGCGCCGTGGCTGCCTGTTTTCTCTTTCTCCGTCTCTTCCTGTGTCTCCCTCCCTCCCTCCCTCCCTCCTGCTATCGCTCACCCACCCTTTCTCCCCCCCTCCTCCACCTCACTCATTTGCTCACAGACTCTCCTTCTCAGACGCGCACACGCACACAAACACACATAGAGGCGCATGCTGTGCCTCACTGGATCAGAGCCTCTGACTACAGTATGCCTTCAGAAGAGCTCCTTTCTCTTGCATTCATAAGAGCACAACTCCGAGCTCCAAGGTTATTCTTGCTGGGATCCAGGGCTCTCCTGGAATTCTGCTCATCCCGGATTCATTACGATACGACGGTGCTTTTTAATTAGCATAATTTTTGCTGCAGCAGTCCAAGGCTACATCTCAGTCTCAGCCATCCAGGGGCATCAGATCTGAGGAGAATCACCTGCCCTCCTCCCGAGGCAGACGCATGCAGCTGTCACCTTAACCGTCCTCCGTCAGAGACGGTACGGCAGATCCGGACAAGGTAACGGGAGAGGATAAAGGAAAAAGGAGCAGCAGAGAGGGGGAATGCAGCACTAGTCGTTACTGCATGAGACTGAGCAGGTGGAGCGTGAGGGAAGGATCATACAGTTTCATTTGAAATAGAAACACTCGGTTGCTACGGCTGCATTCTGCTAGATCTCTGCCACACCAGAGGTTCGGATTTGCTGCGCCTGTGAGAGACTGAATGGAGAGCTGCTGAGAAATTATTTATTTATTTTCTGGATTTTCTCCTGTACCGCGCTGCTGCAGATACTGCTCCCTCTCTCTCCCCCTCTCTCTCTTTCTCTCTCTTTCTCCCCCTCCTCCTCCTCATCCTCCTCCCTCCCTATCTCTGTTCTCTTCCCATTCCCTGGCTAAAAGGGAACAAAAGCACTGGCTCCTGCATCACCCTTCATCGCTGCATCTCTACTTGCACACATTTTTTTTTTTTTTTTTTAATCTTCCTTTGATTTTTTTTGCTTAATGAAATGATCCAGTTTCCCACGGAAGCGTGTTACGTCTTGTGCTGCGGTGGAGGGGCACTCTTCTTAGTGGGCAGGCTCAGCTGCCCTCAAGCTCTACCTGTGGGCGATGGAGACTCTTATCAGAATTCTTATCACACGAATCTCTGTCCTGCCACTTTCCATGCCTAAATATCATGGTTGAGCAACGCGCCTGCTTGAAATTACAGCCGGATTCGTCTCCATTCTTTATTTGGATGTGTATCTCCTCTGCGTTTTGGATACACCTGGCTCACTTTTGGAAGAATGTGCCTCGGGATGGTTTTCAATGAGGTTTTAAAACTGGCTTTTCTGTGCAGTAGACATCTTGCTATGGCAGTATGTTAACCAAGAGTGCATAATTTGGTTGCTCTTCAGTTTTGTTTTTTTTTTCACAAGAGCAAGTGGATTTTGACTGCTTTTTTGAAATCCATGTTTTCCCCTCACAGTTTCAAAGGATATTTTTCCATCATCTAGTGAAATTCCCTAAACCAAACTGAGGGATTATGAAAGAAACACACCCAGGTTGTCAGTGAGATGCCCTGTTGTCTTCGAGTTGAACTGTCAGAGGCCAAAGCTTGGCCAAGTTGTCTGTCCTGGACCCATGTGGATCTAATATACATGGGTAGACTTTTTGCAACCACCTCTGTGCTTGGACAGCGGAGCAGCTGGTCACAGTTTAGCCTAGGCATGGGCCTAAGTTACTGCTCGAGACTAGCCTTTTGGTTGGCCTTACTTACTGTACTCCCCATCCAGACTGGAACAGCACGTGTGTCTTCAAGTCTTAGTACCACGCACCATGTCCACCACTTCCACAATAAGCATGGTACTGTTCCTATTGCTATCAACAGGATGCCTTTTCTTACCAGAGGGGGCCATGGTAAGACATTTCCCTCCAAGATTCTGCACTTGCTGTTTGCTGCATCACTGAGCCATCACTTTTCTCTGATAGCGTCAAGGGTCAGGAATAATAAGAATTCGATATCAGGTAGCACATTGTTGCTGGCTGACATCTTAGCATCGCTAGAGTTGGCATTTCAGACCTTCAATCCTTTTTGTTGCTTTGATCGTTCTGCAGCTAAGGATGTGCTGCAGCCCCTGTGCATCATTAAACCCCTTTATCTGCCTATCAGTATCAGTAGTGGTTGCCCTTTCCTCATGTTGCTGCTCAAGATTCTCCAGCATCAGTGGAGTAGTGTTTGTTATATTACAAACGCACGTCAACGGCGTGATGAATCATCATTGCAAATCTCTTTATCCTTCTCTCTGAGATTCTTGTTTGAGTATTGTAATACACTCGGCTTGTTTTCAGGCAGAGGTGATTGCTGCAGTATACTGTAATTATATCTCATCACAACATGCATATGCACATACATGTGTGCAGTTAGAGTGAGCAAAACTTAAAATAGAAGACTAACAGCAGGATTTACAGCAACACTTTTTTCAACTTCATATAAATTTCATCTTGGCATCCGTCTCTACATTTCATTAGATAGAATATAATTTGCATTCACTGGAGGGATTATAGTGTTGACCTATCCTCAACAATCTACATCAATTTGGCTACGCTGCTTAAACTGGCTCCTTCAAAGCGCTGACACCAGAGTCATTGCTCCCTTTTATATCTCACTTTGAAATTTCCATCCTAAGACTCACTTTTATGTCCTATAAAAAGAGAACCGATGGATTTGTAGTGTCTTTTTCACAGCAGCAGTTTTGTCAGTTGCAAAAGGGCTAAAAATGTGATGAATTACATCTGCGCTATTATAGCCATATCATTCTGGACCAGGCTTTTACAGGCACGGCACAGCCTGTGATCAAACAAGCCTATAAAGAAAAAAAAACACTTCAAAGAACTCACTGATAAATTTTCAATTACCTCTATTGTAGATTTTATACTGTGGGTTGTTATGAAGTATGTGCTTCGGAGCAAGAAATCCAATTTACTGCGACATAAATGATGCAGACAGCACTTATGATTTACAAGTCATGTCCCCAATACCATAATGCACTACGTTGAATGCATAATGCAGATTTTGGTTAACACTTATTGGCACAATGGCCACAGTAGCAAGTCATGAAAACAAACACACACACACACACAAAAAAAACATTTAAAAAGCAAAACCAACTTTGCATTTATTAACAGGCACAAATGCCAAGATTATGCGACCCGAAGCATAATTTTTTGGGCACTTGCTTTAACATCACAGATGTGTGTATGTGTTTGTGTGTGTGTCAAGGCTAGCCAAAGATTTCTGGATGCCCCTGGGATCTTTGCTATTTATAGGCCACCTACCTTGCTGCAATGCCTCACGTTCCTCATTGAAAACACAGGTTATTGTGTGTCGTTACATTGTTGTGGTTACAGTATGTAGCATGCTCCTATATACAGATGCGTTCGAATAATGAGCAAAAAAGGATTTCAAGTATGTCTATATAGAGTCATCTAGGTGATGGAGAAATACTCAGCAAAATAGAAGGATCAGCCATTGAGTTAGTACCAACCAATAGGCATCAAGATGTGGAGAAAAAAAAGGTTTTATTTAAACATACATTGATTAGCCGATTAATCAGCTAGTTGGCTGATGGAAAATTAATGTGCAGGAGAATTATCTAGCTGAAGTCATTTTTATTTATTTTTATTCATTATTAAATTATTATTCACAAAAATGAAAAACATTTAGTAATTCCTGCTTTTACAACATCAAAAATTTCTGATTTTCTCTTATGTTCTGCTGATCTTTTTGTACTTTGGACTATTTGTTAGAAAAAACGAGATTTGGGCTTTTTATTCTGGAAAGCTGTGATGGCATTTTTTTTTGTCACACATTTTTTTGACAGTCTTCCTATTAAGTAAAAAATAAGCAAACTAAATGATTAAAAACAACCAACAGATTAATCCATTATGACAGTAATAGTTACTTTAGTCCTACGTTTTCTACATTGAACTGCACTGTAAAATGTCCGCTTTAATCCTTCTACAAGGTCATAAATACTGTTCCCCACATGTGTAGGACACTGCTCATGGCTCAGCTGCTGCATAACAATTCAGAAACTGACATTTGTCTGTTTTTCTTGTGTCTGTATTCATAACAGACATCAGATGAAAAATCTCCCAGGCTGCATTCATTGTACCCCAAAATGAGTTTACATCAAGATAATTACTTCAAAACTCTGCATAGATGCAATTTAAATTTTATTTTTTTACACGTTCAAACAAACCTCAGATGAATCTCCGAACCACATATCAGGCCTCATATGACACTGTATCTTCAGTCATATAAATAAGATGTTCCAGTGTGTCAAACAAAATACTCTCTAAGAGTACATTAGCTTTTCAAAAAGACACGATTGAGGATGTTGAGAATGGTGAAGTGAAGCATTTCTTGTACCAGAAGGAAGCCGAATCCCAACTTGAAGCATAGTATGTAGCTCTCATTCTTGCTGTCTTTGTATTTCCACCCTGCAGTGCCACAGTCACTCTGAGATTTTGTCAAACCACCCTCAGCTAGCTTTGGCCGCGCTCCTTTCAGAGCAGGTTTTATGCTGTGTTTTCTTGAACCCACCACCTGACTACTACACTGCCGGAGAGCTAGCCAGCACTATGACCCTCAGTGGCAAAGACCTTGTACGCGCTCAACTGGCATGCAAAAAAGCTTGCACTGTGGCTGACCCCTCGTTGTGCTTCCAACACACCCGCATGTTCAACGCACTCTAAAAATCTGCTGCACTTCATTCTCCAGGGCCCCATGTTAGTGTAGGAACTGTCTGACTGTGGCAAGGCAAAGAGCAGCTAATGCTTCCAGAGAGATGTCTCAAGTGGAGGAAGTGATTTAGGGGAGCTTTTTTTCCACGGTGATATCTTTTGTGCGCAATTCTAAATTCAAAGATTGAATATTAGAGAAAGCAGGTTATCCTTAGATCAATACATTAGTGTGAAAAATGCCTGTCTAGAGACTCACTGCAGTCGGATGTAGCGCAGTGTTTTGTTGCTTTTTCGCTTTTCCCCTTGCTTTTTAAAACAAGGGGAAAGGGGGCATCAGGAGGTCTGCTGGAGAGAGCTCAATTTCCTCCAGGTCACATATTACATTACCCTCAAGAATAATACAGAGGCAGGCCTGCATTCACACACACACACACACACATAACCCATAAAAACAAACCTAAACAGAGGAGGATCTCTCCCACAGCGTACTTGGATTCCGGGAGTAAATTTTATAACTGCTTATGTGATGATCACTGCCATCGCTGTTCCATAACGGAGTGGAAATATTTTGATTGCACTTGCCATTTTGAGGCTTTGCTGAGACCGAGTCAGAAACGAGAGGATGAGATAAAAGGATGGCATGTAAGAGCAGAAATGAGAGACCAAGGTAACCACAGCTCTGTTCCAGATCTGCAGCAAAGCAGAACAAACGGGAGAATGAAAACGTGAACTGAAGAGAGAAGTCGAGACAAACGAAGTGCAAAGATTGCATTCTTAGCAAGATAATCTTGGCATACATATGTTGCATTTATACCGCATATGACTTTGTGCAGGCTCTCAGTGCAATTGCATATCGCAGATTTCTTTTCCAGAAGAATATGAACGATAATAGCACAGAGGAGCTGTTGAGATGGTAAAATAATTATTCTGAAGACGTCTGAAAATCAACAAGGTTAATGAAAAATATAAAAGAGCCATCAACAGTCACTTTCATGCTCATCGCCACTAGTTAACTGGTTATGATTGCTTCACTGGCAGCTTTAAGATGCTAGTTTTAAGCAAAGATGAGGCTGCAGAGGTGTGGCAAGCTGACTTCATTCTTACTTTACACCCCCGGATTTTTATTCATTTTAGAACTTGTAGTCTTCAGCTCCAACAGACATTTATCAGATTTTATGCAGCTCCCTCTGGAGCCACTAAAGTCTTTACACGACTCCCCAAGACCTGAAAACACATTTTGATGAGCAGAAGTGATGAAGTCTCCCTTTAATATAGCTCTGATGTGGTCTGAGCAGCAACTATTAGGTTGATACCAGTGAGATAAAATTCATCACCCAGTGAATTCTATGACAAATAGTATCCAATAAAAAATATATCGAGCTAATCACACAATAGAAATGCATATAAAGAAAAATGCAAACCATAAGCAGGATAAAAAATGGGATTTGATTTCATGAAAAGCTGAAAGATTATTGATTTAAATGCAATAAATCTTTAATATATAGCTGGTTCTAGATCATTCAATCACATATTGTTGAAGACACAAAATATGACTTCATTCAACATAAAGTTGATATAGACTCCAGTAATAATGTTATAAAAGACTAAAAACCCTGTTTTATATAAATAAATCTTGAAAATTGTTAAAGTGAAGGCCACAGGTCTATAGCCCAAGAAAGCCATGGACAATCTATTCTGCCATAAAAGCTATTCTGGCGCTTTGATGAAAAATGTCTTTGTGATTTTTGCAATAGAGGAAAGTGTTAATGCTGTATTTCAGGATTGCACTTGAGTCAAAACTGTTTCACAGCAACACCAAATCACCTAAAAATTTGAGTCAGAGCAAAAATGAACAAAAACACAGGAGAAGAGGTTGTCTGAGGTGCTCGGAGCTGTAGACATTCAATTTGAGAACTGACAGTGTGGATACATCTCTCTGATAGGAGCAGAAACTGCAGTTCAGTCGTAATACAGCTGAAGCCTGCGTGCGTCTGGTTATTTAAGATTCATGTGATTTTTCAGTCTGGCTCTTGGTTGATCAAATTTAATTGATTTGATTGATTTGATATCTAAAGTGTGTGTGCACTGCACTAAGTATATGATGCCACTTTCTAACTTGAGCACCATATTTTTAACTTAAGAGCCATATGTCCTCTCTGTCAGGCTTTAGGCTGCATTATTCATTTTCATCATTTCACTGAGCTGTATTTAATAGACCATGCAAGACGTGAGGCTCAGATGCCATAAGTCAGACGACAAATTTTAATTCAATATTTCTCCATAACTCTCCATTTCTGCAAAGACTCCTCACACTTGAGGGATTAATGCAAGTTTATATTCTTAATCGACCAGCTTTGTTTTGCTAGTGAAGTGCCCCTGTTGCCCTTCACAAACTGTCTTTGGCTGATGCCTCACAGCAAACTACACATTGTACTGCACTTGAACATTTTTGTCCTGCCGGATGCTGGCAGGCCATTCAAAAATGTTTATTGTCTGTAAAAAGAAACATCCTCATCCAAATTCAATCCTAGGTGCACTTAATTTGAAAAACCCTGACCATAATTACCAGAAAATGTTTAAATGACTATGAGAGTGTGAGTAATTTACAGTTTATTCCACTACTTTGTGTTTATAATGTTACGGCTGATACTAGTTGTCATTTTCTATGATTCATGATTATTTTTAGCCTCCTAAAAGCCAAGATGAGAGCTAATACTCCCTCACTCAGGCCACTGGAATTCTCCACGACAGCAGGCTTTTCACATCTAAACTGTTACATGTGATGCAAATTATTGCCAGCATCTCAGTGTATTTTGCAAGTCCTATGAGTGCGTCGCCTTGTCTCTTGCATATTCAGCTGGCTAGGAGCACAAATGAAAAGGACAGGATGTTTGAGTGGGTTGCGTGCATCTTGTCACAAACAAGCAATCCATACTGTTAGATCTGTTGTGTAAAGATCCATTAAGACATGACAGCCACTCATGGTGGCTTTAGAAGTTTCAGAGCTTCACCGACACCATTACAATGCTTTTATAAAGCAAACGGGATCTAATGTGAAATATTAAACCCACAAAATGGTTTCAATGTGCATTTAATGTATACAGTGAATGCCACTCCACCTATATAATATGCATATATGGGTGGCATCAGGAGTATTGCAGTACCTGTTTAGACAATAATTATCAAGGCTCCCAGCTAATAATGATGTGATATACAGCGCACATTTTGCAGCTAAGAATCTCCAAGGGAGCCTTATTTTTCGAGCACAGACGCATTGTGCAGCGATGAGAGGGGAGCCGAGAGCTCCCGTGAGATAGCTGACAGACAGGGAGTGGAGAGCTGCTCCAAGGGAACCAACTGTGACGTTTATAGTAATAATCTTGACGAGCCTGATTTGCAGCCTGCTTTATTTAATGCAGGTCTACCACAGAAGAGAGGAGACAGGAGGAGACAGAACAGCAGAGGCAGAAAGGTGTAATGAAATGCTTTCGTGTTATGACTAATGCAGGAGTTACTGCTGTCTATTGACAGAAGCCCCCATGTTTTCCTGCAGCTGCATGAATATTCTATATTTCATGATGTACGTAACAGGGGTGCATGTTACTCTTATTCACCCCTCCATTTTCTGCATCTATTGTCACAGCAGCATACAAAACTGTTCAGTAGCTGTTTGTGAGCTATTTCCTTGTCAAGGGACATCATTTTTCTAAAGGATACACTTAATTTTTTTTCAAGTCTATCTTGAAACAAGGCTTCTATACCTGTATGTATACTGAGGCAGTTTTGGGTTGTTATTCTTCCAGTGTACGCTGAAATTCTTCCCTTTTTTGGCTTTAGTCAGAATTAATATTTTGTTGACTAATACAAATTCTGAAACTCTAAGATGTACATGTGTTGAAAAGTTGATTAAATGCTCATCTGACATGTTGAAATAACAGCTACAGCCTATCTAATCTGACTTATTTTGTTTTTCACACACTAGTTGATCCAAATACTGAAGTTCATGGTTCAATATGATGCGGTTAACAAGCTTCAGCTAATGAAGCTAATGAAAAGAATTAATATTAATTAGTGACAGCTGATATAACCTGCCATCTGGATGCTGTAAAGGAGAAGGGGCTCACTGTGTTTTTCAGAATAGTCCTTGTTGATTAGCGTCACAGTTCAGTTAATCCATGCATTTTGCCAATGTGTGCGTCTGAACTCAGAGTCGAGTGCATCCAAATAATTGTGCGTGTTCCTGCAAACAAGCAAACCGCTGTCGAGCTGAGGAACAGCAGTGCTGAAGTGGTCAGAACAGTACAGTAAAGAAAGAATTAGATTTTGATTTGCTTTTGCCAATACTGATCCATTAAGATGTGCCAGATTAGCCCAGATATCGATGCCTACGGCTGGTTGGAGACATTTCTTATTTCACTGTAGGATATTGTGAGCACGAGTGATTTCTCAAGTTTAGCTAAAGGTTGGGTGAGGCTTAGAATTAAACGAATCAGCAAGATATCTGCCAACAGTTCTCATTCTGTGCTACTGTCTATAGTTGAAGCACCAAGAGGGAATTTCACTCTGACAGCACTGTAACCTCGGAAGATATTCTCCTGATTTGACTAATTCAGACAGCTGGAGCCTCAGTGTAGCTGCATGTGAACTTTCCCACAGAACAATTACTGTTGATGTTGTTCCCATCAGTTGCAAGGGTTTGACTGTGGTCAGGATCAGGCACATATGCACATATTTGAATGTCAGTATTATTTTAAGAAAAAGTGAGCAACAGAAGACACCATTTTGTAACAATATATCATAGAGTTACACTGATTGTCATATTAATGGTCGAATATGAAATTTCATATCATGACCAAACCACAAGTGCCTAAATGTTGATTGACTTTTACCAATATTTGAACTTGCACTGTTTTGACATTTCTACCTAACACACAATCTGCCAAGTCTTCTGAAGCTAGACACAACAAGTTCATGCGGTTTGAATGTCCTTAGCATCTTTTTAAAGTTCTGCTCAAGGTTATATTGCACAGTGAAATGTGAAATGAGGCCTAATGGAAAATTGGGTTCGTTATTTGACCACATTATGGCCTGCCTGCTTTTTGTTTTTTGATTTCACAAGAGCAAACAGAGCTATAAAATCGCCAAGGGTCATACAATATAATCACATGCAGCATTATAGGCCTTAAATAAATATCACCAATGTGAAGCTGTATGTTTGTTTTCTGCTGAGAGTGCCAGTGTGTTGTATTTAATGCAGGCCTGTTAGACTTTAGTATTTTGCGCATTGGTTTGTGATGTTATGATGTATCCGTTTCCCATATTATGTTTAAGACACAGATTCATAAAATTAGACAGTAAATGATCTGATGAATGAATCCAAAAATCCGTCTCACATCAGGGTAATAAGCAACAAGGTTTCTATTCATAATTCTGGAAAGAATAAAGTGATTCCATTGAGAAAGCAGGAAGACTGACTAAGAGGCCAGATGCAGATAACAGCCACTGAAAGAAGGAAACCAATAAAACCACTCATTGAGACTCTTTGATGTAACTAATGTCACCGCTTCACTTCTGACTGCAAATCCAGACATTAATTAAGATTACCTCTGTAAGAAATCATTTTGTCTGAAACAGTCACTGAGAGACTGCCCTATCAATTAAATTCAAAGTCAGAACGAGGCGTTTGAGCCTCTGAGTTAAGTGTTTAATGTTAATAAAGGTACCAACCTGCAGTTAGTTCCTGTTAGTATACATTTGCGGACACTAAGCAAAGTAGTGTTGTGGTTGGAACTGAGGCTACAATTTTGTCTCAAGTGTTTCTCTGTGCTTCCGCATCCAAGTCTTTAGAGATTCGGTACTGGATAATTCCAGTCGTGAAGCAACTCTTAGGTTTCAGGTGGTGAAACAAGCCCATAATAACATGAATTTGTGGTGCACTATCACAGGTAATTGTTTTGTCTGCTGCTCCACGTATCATGATGACTCCACTCTATCGTGGCGTAATCTTTTCATCTCTGCAGTCAGCTCCTGCAACCCTAATTCTGACAAAGCTAACTTTGATTTAACACAATATAAATTTGCATGGATTACATAAAATGGATTACAGCTCTGGTTCTGCAGTTCGCACACAAATTTTTGCAAATTTATGTTTAATTAATAATCTGCGGTGTCTGAGAGGTGAGGGATAAATCATCTCATATCATCCAGAGTTGTCTAATAGCACCTGATCAGCAAATGGATTTTAGCAGCCTGCATGGATATTTCTGTGGTTTCGTGCAAGACTTGTAAATGACAAATTAACATCAATATGCCTCATTTATCTCAAGGAGACAAGAATCCTTCTGAGTGCAGAGGAGCACCTTTCATGAAAAAGTTTCCAGCAGACACTGTTGCTTTGCCCTGCACCTGCTAGATACTGTATGAGCAGATGGAGGCATTTTAATCAGGCTGAAATCAATGCCTTTTTAAACATTTAACATGAATCACTTGCATTTTTATATTTCATATTAAAGTAAATACTAGCACTGTTATGAATCCCATATATAGAGGTGTTTGGTTAAATCAGAACATCTGTAAGAAAATATAAGATTCAAAACATGTAAGCTTTGGGCACATTCAAGTGCATTCTCATGATTTATTGATAATCAGTAATCAGTAAGTCAGACGACACCAGGTGAATGATAATGATGGTAAATAATACATTTTTCATGCTCAGAAAAAAAAAGATTTTGGGAGACATGCAAGTCTTGATGAAGCATGCATGATGCGCTCATTGATCTGACAAGAAAAGCATCGCAGCACTACACAATGCATAAAGTAAAATCCTGTTAAAAGCTACACAAATGCAAATCTGCAGATTTAATCCTGTTCAATAAATTCAATCTATGCGGCCCATCTTGGATTATGTGCCGTTTTTCTCAATTCTGTGAAATCAGTTCAGGGACAAGCTGTGCCCTCATTTTTGGATTTCTGTAGTGTTGGACCCAGACTCAGTGTTTGCAGTGGTGTGGTGCTGGAGCCCTGTAGTCGACAGTCTGTGTGAGACAGAATGATAAAAGATGTAAAAGATACGACTGTGGCGCTCAGCTGTTGATATTAGTTTACATCTGTGAATATAAAGCTTTTTCACACTTCACAAATTGGGCCACTTAACTATGATTTAAGAGTAAAAGCAGGCCTCTTTAATAAATCCCCCCCTCCTTCCCTTCTGGTTTTGGCTTTTCTCTGCCTACTGCGTGATTTTGAGAAACGAGACATAGTGTGTGTGGAGAGCGGTGGGGTGGAGGGGGAGAGTTGGCTCTGGGTTGGTGAGAGAAGGATTCAAAATCTCATCTTCATGCTGGGGATGGTACTTACAAACACTAATATTACAAATAGCATTCAAATAAATGACAGTTATATCTCTACCAGCTGATCTTTTGAGCCAGCTAATAAAGAAATGATACCAATAGCATGAATATTTACAGCTCAGAAGAGGTACTCTTTAATGTCTCTGCCTACTGTTTGTTTCCTCATGTCTCTTATTCTGTGTCCATTCAGCTGGGACCACATATATCTTTGGGAAAGGAGGGGCTCTTATCACCTTCACCTGGGCCCCCAACGAGCGGCCGAGCACCCGAGCTGACCGGTTAGCCGTGGGCTTCAGCAGTCAGCAGAAAGATGCCATCTTGGTGCGAGTGGAGAGCACCCATGGCCTCGGAGACTATCTTCAGCTGCACATAGTAAGGATGGAAATCTTTCGGGTTTGAAGCATAAATCCATCCATCCATCCATCATCTATACACCGGTTAGTCCTCATTAGGTTCATGGGGGCTGGAGTCTAATCCTAGCTGACTTAGGGTGAAGGCAGGGGACACCCTGGACTGGTCACCAGTCGCAAACAATCACACTCACATTCACACCTACGGACAATTTAGAATTACCAAGTAACCTGAGCATGTTTTTGGACTGTGGGAGGAAGCCTGAAACTCCATGCAGAAAGATCCCGTTAAGGCGGAGACACAAACCGGGGATCTTCTAGCTGCGAGGCGAAAGTGCTAACCACCGAGCCACTGTGCAGCCTTTGAAGCATAAATGTGATGGGGGAATGAAAAAGAAAATGGTCTCCCACTGCTATGATGGATAGAAAACACTTAAAGGAGATTAAATATTAAACCTGTTATTTATATGACCCTCAAGGCAATCCTGTGAATATTTGTGCACACTCCTTTTCTGGGTTTGAAATGCTACATCTCCAAAATGTGGCGATACGTAGGCAATAAATGTAAGAACGCAGAGAGATTAGTCTGTGAGTGTGGATCGAAGGAAGCATTGTATTTGTGATTGTAGTTGCAGTGTCAAAAAAGGACAAAAATCCTTAGATCTCATGAAAATCAGGGCAATGTGAAGTGGGCAGCTAAACGGAACAGTGCAATTAGTCCACTACGTCTGCAAACACAAGATAACAAATATTTAGATCCTTTTCAACCAGAGTCTGTATAGCGCCTGAGGAAATCAGTAAGCAACATTAATGAGTAAGTAGCTGGTGACTAATATTGTCATTTGGGTGAAAAAAGAGCACATATTATTTAAAAAAAAAAGACAAATTTCTTCTCTTCATATCAAGATGAGGCTGTTGCAGGTCAGACGAGTGCAGCTGACGCTACAGAGTCATACAAGCATTTCCAGGAGCAATTAAGCGAATGTTTTAATCATTAAAAGTGGGGGGGAAGACTGCAATAGAGTCGTGTTATCCAAAAGGTGAATATGTCCCTCCAGACATGTTAAAGAAGGTGCAAAGAAACTATCTCACATTTTCACAAGTAAAGCTTGCTGTTGGAGTGCTGATACTCCAACCTTAATTAAAAGACATGAATATGACTAAACCTCTGATGGTCTATTTTTAAATTAAGTTTTAACTAGACTATGCCATTATTCTAATTTGGCACCAAAACATCACAGCTTGTATGATTCACTGATTAGCGCCATCCAAGTCCAAATATTGAGATAAAATAGGAATTAATAAAATTGCGACCAAATGAAAAAGATGGAGCACGCGTCAGGTTTTTCTGGTGACAAACACATGTGGTTGAAAAAAATCAAATGACTCCTCCGCAGCTGCCAGCAACGGTGTCTTTTCTGGAGGGAAATCAGCCTTTTTAGTATGTAGCCACAGGACAGGTGTGCCATGATGAAAACCAGAGGGGGAGATCTGTCAAATGTCTGCGAGTGGTGTAATAATTAAAATCACATCTGTTGTCAAAGCAGAGGACAAAAAATTCATAACCAGAGCTACACCCTTACGAGCAGACGCTTTGTTGTAACCTAAAAAATGCGTCCTAAAAAAAAAAAATCACAGATCTGGCTTTCAAAAGCATGTGGAGCATGTGGGGAGGTGCTCTCTTTACCCAGGAGTTTCCCAAATCATCAGGTCTGATCTTAAATTCTGTTGTGCAAATCAACACATGGATGAACATGAAAGAAAAGAACAGCACTGGTGCTTTATTTATTTTTTTTAACTCATTTTTCACAGCATATTGCTTGCTTCTGTCTCTAGTGGCTTAGATTTGTAATTCTGTTATCTTTAAGGTGTAACATTACACTTTTCCAGCCAAATCAGCGCATATCTTTACACTAACAGATATTCTATTTGTTCCATTCACTGTTTCACACTGCTGTTGTGTAATTACCTTTTCAGGAGAGAAGGTAAGGTAATAATTAGGACTTTTTAAAATTATTTTATTAATTTTAAAACTGAAAGCTGAAATATACTTGCAGTTTGTAAACTTTAACAAGAAACCTTGAACTGCTGCACCCCTCAGTTATTCAACATATTAAGTCTAAAAACCCAGACTGTCAAATTTACATGGTATTTCCAGTATTAATACTGTGAAACTGACCTTGTCAGTCACTTGTAAACGCAAAGACTGTTGCCTGTGTGCAAAGCCAGCTGAAAAGATTTTTTTTTCCAGCATCTGCCAAGTCCTTTGCACCCAGACAGATTGCTTAGTTTGACGTCTTATTACTGATCAGTGGAGGAGAATCCAAAAGAGTTCAGAGGGTGTTAAGGTTGTCTTTTTTAGTTTCTCAGCTAATTTTCCTAATATCGCACCTTAGGTCATCAGATCCTGTTATCTATGTTTGTTAATAATTTTACATTTTATCACACTCTGTTTCTTCCTTCTAATTGCTCTGTGAAGACGAGGAAGGACTGTGAAAAAACTAGGCGAAGATGGAGAGAAGCAGCACACCGGTCAGAATAACACCGGCCACCAGGGAGAGTTGGAAATAGTAAAGCAGACAAAAAGATATATGAGTTTTATCTGCTGCAGGGATTCAGAATAGTATTCACTGTTTATAATCTCCCTCAGATAGCACGCTTTTTATTCAAAACTCCAATATGATGAATAACCAGAGTGGAACTTCAGAACTGCGGACGACTGCTGCATTAAAATGGTCACGTGGTGAAACTGAAGATGTAACTTTGAACAAGCACCGGCTTCAAAGACCAATTATGCTGTACAAAAGAGACAAACCATCGCCATATTCGCTAGGGAGCACATTAGAGGGGCTAATGCTAGTTTCAAATGGTCGTGATTTTAATGAGTGACTAAAAGATAACACAAAAACAGAGCAGTGATTGCACAAAATGGTGAATGGTGAATTGGAACTGTTGAAGAAGCAGTGTTTCAAAACACAGATGAACAAAAATGGATTTATTCAGCATTATTATTAATTATTAATTATTATAATGTATCATTCAGCGCAAAGGTTTGAGAAATTTTGCTCCCAAAATTGTATTCTGAGAGGGAAGATCTTAATAAATTTTCATTGAAAAGTCATGGATGTGTGTATTTCAGGAGGATACTTTGAAATCGGTTACAAATCTGGTGATGCCTGTGTATGTTGCTGTTAAATATTATATAAAGGCAGACGAAAGCGCAATATTCAACTTAAATGCGATTTCTTTTTCTCACAGATTGTGCGGCTGCAATATTTCTCACACTTATAACTCAGTGCTCATTCTACACAAAATAGATGCCTTTGATCATTTGGTAAATGTGTAAGAGTTCAAAGGATTATAGTACCTTATTTATTATGATCTGTCACTTCCATTAGGTATTATCCTCCAAAAGGAAATAGACACTTTCCACTCAACTACAATGTTTTCATTAACCACACACCGTTTTATATCGTTGGAGTGATGATGGTGAAAACACACTTTATCATTCCTCTGGGAATAAGAAAGATGAGAAGTGTTTGTATTCCCAGCAGTGTTGTTGCAGGCTCCCACTCGCCTCTGAGGACAAGTCTCCAGTAAACCTGGCCAATACAGAGAAAGACAGTTGGCGGGTGACAAACTGAGACAGACAGATATGCTGGTCTCCTTAAAAGAATCATGATCTGTCCACTCTATGCTCCGTTTAAAAATGTATCAGGTGGAAGTGATGTCTCATCACAGAAGAATTGTCAGTGCCGTAGTCCTTCAGGGTTTTCTTTTCCATCCAATCAAAAATAAATCCTTATAATAATCCTTATAATTTGATATCCTTCTCCCCTAAAATGAAATAGAATAGACTGCAGATGAGATGAATATTGAGATCCCACTTTGAAAAACTCCAGTGGGAGCAGGAAATCCTCCATCAGATTTGATGTCAAAACAACCAGGTGGGAGACAACACGGCTTTTCAAGAAGATATGGTTTATACCCAAATGGGCATTAAGCAGCGTCTTGCAAATAAGGAAACAGTGAAGTGGAAAGGCCAGGCTTTTGTTTACTAAAACGAGAGCGCAGTGGTGTTGCTTTGCCAGCTGTCAAGAGGTGCTTTGGGGGCTATTTCACAAACACGCTCCAAGACTGAGTAAGCGAAATAGAAGCAACTCTTTTGTTGAAGCCGTACAAAGCCCCGGGCAGACTGTTCTGGCCCTGGAGATTTTAATTGTTGTCCAGAGAACATGGGTTCAGTATGACCTGAGGTCGCTCTGCCCTGTAGCTGCCTAATGACTACTCATCAGTTTGCTTCATCGGAAGAGTAATTAAACCATGGATAGCTGACTAGCCATGCTCTGTGGGCTAAAGCATATATGTAAACAAACAATGTAAAAGATACAACTTAACAGATAGTGTAAGGAATGTAAATTATGCATGTAGAAAAAAGTGATCCTTTGCTTTTTAGCACACATTTGTATGATAAAATGTGGCTTAGCGAGGCCTAACACCCTGCTCATTCCTGCTAACCTACAGTATCGCTGACTTTAATTAACTGACAGGCTCAGTGAGTAACTGTGAGTGGGTAGACATTTGTCAGAAAGGGGTTTCATCCTCTTTCTGACTTGGGTTAATTTGATTATCCTGCTGTAGCTCATGTGTCATAAATCAGTCGCACACGACAGGTTTCAGGTGATGACAGAATTCAGAGAGATAACAATCCAAAAAGCTGTCGGCCTGCTGCTAACCTTCAGGCTGTGTTTGGAGATACAGCTCCTTTATTTAAAAGAAGTTTCAAGTCTGTATCTCAAGCTTAACATTATATTATTAATGGGACTTTCAAGGTCTCTGAGGAGACTTAACACTTCCGTACTTAACACCAACCGTGTCAGCATGAATAATTATTTCAAATTCAAAAGGTTTCTCGAATGATTTTACATATGATTAAAAAGCACCGAGGCAGGTTTTACATCACACAATAGCAGCCACCATCACGAAACGGGGTATTTTTGTCTATGTATCTGAATTTTTCGAGTTCGTAATGCAATATCGGAAGTAGGAGAGAAAGGGAGCAATCAGTCGCATAAAATGGTGCAGAATAAGCTGTGAAACTCTAAAATCAGGAAATCCAATTGCAATGTAAGGCTGAGTGTTGGAGATATTTACATAATGGCTGTAAGGCCAGTAAATATTGTGTGCATCATGCGCCATAGAGGACCAGGAGTTTGCAGTTTTATTTTATTAAAACACTGCACCAGTCAATTCCACTGTTTACTTCTTCCCTCCCCGGTTGAAAGTGTGACACAGTGCAAGCAGCCACCCGAGTCCACGGTGTTTAAATAAGAAGCTGCAGACTTTGTCCTTGACAAAGCTGATAGACATATGATATGGGGGTGGAATTACCAGCCTATCACCTACGTGTGCAACATATGAGACATAAGATCCAACAGGCATTCATTACATAATCACTTGACTGCCTATTAAACAAGTATGATGTAATTCGGTTTTCTGACTTTTATTGCAACACCTTAACTTTAGGCTAGCAGGATGTGCCGCATTTCATTCTGTAAATACATACTCTTTATGTAATTTGTAGTTTCATCATAGTTCAAATCTAATCTAAGCTGTGTTCTGTTTCTCAGTTTCTCCTATAACTACATTAGCACTTTGACCTTGCATTGCATGTGGACTGACTGCAAGACAGCGAGTCCACAAAGGCTAGACGGGCACCGAGACCCCACACGCTCTGTTTCCAATGTTTCTTATTAGTGCCACCCAAAGGCTAGCTTGAGAAGCAGCTTTGACCTTTGCAGAAGGTTGGCAGAAGCAGGGAGGGGCTGACGGGGAGAGAAGTTGGTCAACCAAAAGAGAAACAGCAGGATTCTGTCAGGAGTGATCCACATCAGGAAACCTGAGCTGGCTGTTTAGGAGAAATGGCGCTGAACCCTAAAGATAGAACTAAACATACTGTCCATGTCACAAATGATAATGCTTTTCTGCTTAAGCCAGGTTTCTGGCCAGACAAGGAGATAGAAATTCTCTAGTCTCTACATTTTTTCTCAATATGAATATTCAAATGGGACTAAAGAGCCAAAAGAAAAGATAAAAGTAAGGGAAAAACACATGCTGACTTCAAGATAAAAGATTTGCTGTCATGTGAGATGGAAATTAAATAAATATACTTTTATTTTTATTTTTATATATATATATATATATATATATATATATATATATATATATATATATATATATATATATATATATATATATATATATATATATATATATATATATATATATATCCTGTTACGATACTGGGACTTGTGCCTGGATATGTCTGCATGCACAAAGGCTTTACATGTTAGGTGTATGATTTGCATGGAGCTGTGAGGAGAGCATTGTATGACAATGACAATATGACAGATGTGCTGTAAAAAAAAAAAAGAAAAAAAGACTATATCTAATCAACGATACCTATTACCATGATCAGCCCACCATGCTACTCTCCTTATTTTTACACCATATTGCTGACAATACCCAGCAGCAGTATTATGTGTGGCATTGGGGCCTCCAGGGTAATGGCCTGAAAGCTCTCAGGTCAGGCCCCAAGCAGCAAAGGAAAGCCTCTAAGTAGGGTTAGCCCTGACATTTATTTATTTTTAAGTAATTGCTAAATGAGTGTCCTTGCATTGGGTTGTCCTCAAACCCACAGCAGGAGGCTCACCTTGCCCACAACTTTGTGTCATTTGTTTAATGAGTCACATTCATTCTTGGCTCTCTGCGTGCAGGATCAAGGAAAGATCGGTGTCATCTTCAATGTGGGGACAGATGACATCACCATCGATGAGCCCGCTGTCATTGTAAATGATGGCAAGTACCATGTTGTACGCTTCACACG
The DNA here is from genome assembly GCF_022539595.1 of Amphiprion ocellaris. Classification (NCBI taxonomy): domain Eukaryota; kingdom Metazoa; phylum Chordata; class Actinopteri; family Pomacentridae; genus Amphiprion; species Amphiprion ocellaris. The sequence goes on along the minus strand of NC_072779.1, from coordinate 12,895,369 downwards.
CAGTGGTGGCAATGCCACTCTCCAGGTGGACAACCATCCAGTCATTGAACGTTATCCACCAGGTAAGACTGATGGCACAGACGATGAGGTTTTCTGATGCATAGAGAGACAGCATGAACCATATGGATTAGCCAGAGAGGACTGCATGTCAAAAATAAATCACTAAATGAGCAGTTATGAAATATGTTTGGCAAAGAACTGATTGGCAATTTGCCCAGTTGCTTATTTTGATTCAGCTTTCCTGTCTAGTAATTTCATCAGTCTGTAAGTTATCTATTAAGTTGCTGTGCTTATACAACTGAACATGCCATCCAGTATAAAAATATGATCATCTGAAAATGGATACATTTGCCTAAAGCTGTCTTTCTAAGTAGGTCTAGCAATGAAAGAGCTTTCATCTGCTGCTGCTGTATTTGCAGAGAGCTAGTTAAGATGCATTTGTGGCCCAAGTGGGGATTTCTAGACCTTTCTTAAAGATGTGCTTAAGGGTGGAGTCTGCATTTCTGAGAAGAATGGTTGATATTTAAGTAGTTAACATTTTTAGATCATTAGTTTTTGACAGATTTATCGTCTCTCTCGCTTACACTCCCCTCTTTCAATCCATTTCCCTTCCCTTTCCCTTTCCCCCAGTTCTGTGCACAAGCATGAACATGCACAGGACACACTGGACGAGTGTTGTGGATCAGTACAAGCCACTTTGTTTGTTTTCTATGTACCAACAAAGGATTTCTTTCAGCTCGCACACAGAACAGACAGCTAGCAGACTGTGAGGAGATATTCACTGAATCTGACAAAAACTGTTGGGTTCCAATCGCTGACTCTACCTTTAAGTGTGCTAATGTGGTTCGAGGACTGTATAAACCTAATACAACATTTATTATTATTGTGTCAACCTCAGGGCCCAGCTTTAAAGACACAATGCTGACTAAGGGTAAATCTGTTGCTGGTAATTCAGCTGACAAATTCTTGTTGACATTCAAAATATTGTAGCGATCATGCTCAATCTGTCCACTGAACACTAACACCATGTAAACATCACTTTTTTCATATTATATTATATTATATTATATTATATTATATTATATTATATTATATTATATTATATTATATTATATTATATTATATTATATTATATTATATTATATTATATTATATTATATTACATTATAATCTGACAGTTATGTGTTTAGCTTTTTTTGTTATGTTTTGTGTTTAAGTATATTTATCTTGCTAAATCCCAGGTTCATCGCTTTTAGGAAAATTTCTGTAACCCTCTGAGCCACATGCAGTTTCTGGGCTTTTTTTTTTTTTTTTTTTTTTTTTTTGCTCTTGACACATTTATCCTCACTGTAGACTCATTTTTCACTGCCATATAAAGTCCTGCACCTCTGTGGAAATGTCACGTCTTTTGTGCTGTATGACATAGTAATAATGCCATAAGTCACAAAAGAGACCAAATGGAAGAAAAGAACATGAAATTCTTTATTATAATCGTTTTGTACTTTTTAACAAAATTTTTAACAACCTAGAATCAAAATATAAAACATTTTCCACACTAGAATATAAAATAGTGTCATACCGTGCATATTTAACTACATGCACATTTAAAGTGTTTAAATACTTGTCAATCATCTGCTCTGTGTACACACAGCCTGCAGTTCAACCCAGTTAAACTGAAAAGTCCTTTAATTTTTGACAAATGACTGTTGGTTGCATTTACATCACTAATTACTTCTCAGTTATGCAGAGAAAGTGAGAATTTTTATGCTTTTTTACAAAATATGGTTATACCAAAAACTTTGGAATATGATGATTTATAGCTTAGATTTGATTTTCAGAGGGTACCACACATCACTGATGAGTAGTTTAAGGGATAAAAATGTTGTATATCTATAAAAAATGTTCTGTTGTTGCAGTTTCTGGCTCTGGTAAATGGTTGCATTTGTTTTTGGGTTTTTTTTTTCCAAGATAACCTGCCTTTCAAACATACTGGAAGGCTTTGGGGGTTTAGAGGCTTACCCTACATAGACCTCCCCACAAAATATAGCAAAACATCCATCCATTATCTATACACTGCTTAATCCTCACTAGGGTCGCGGGGGGGGCTGGAGCCTATCCCAGCTGACTCAGGTGAAGGCAGGGGACACCCTAGACAGGTCACCAGTCTGTTGCAGGGCTACATACAAAGACAAACAAGCACTCTCACATTCACACCTACGGGCAATTTAGAGTAATCAATTAACCTCAGCATATTTTTGGACTGTGGGAGGAAGCCGGAGTACCCGGAGAAAACCCACGCATGCACAGGGAGAACATGCAAACTCCATGCAGAAAGATCCCGGGAAAGCCGGGACGCGAACCAGGGACCTTCTCGCTGCAAGGCGAAAGTGCTAACCACTACGCCACTGTGCAGCCCTGTTATAGCAAAACAAATAAAAAAAAACCATCATACATAATGCAGTCATGACCGGCTGTGCTTTAACCTGTTCTAACCCAATCAACCAGTTAACCTTATTCGGAACAGGTGCACCAGCTGGCACAGCAGGAGGAAACCAAGTCCTCTCTCTGCTTCCAGCTGGTGCTCAAAGCACACATGCAAATGCTGCAGTTGTACATAAATCAAAATAGTATAATGGAGACGGCCATGTGTGCACCTTTCTGTCAGCTTCCACTGGGTAATCAGTGAATTTGAATCATTTCAAATGGTAAATGATTGAAGTGCATCGCCGCAATCATAAATAAGGGTCCTTGTTGCTGCTGTAAAGCAAATGTACATCGCATAGGCAATAATTACGACTATAATGAAACATTACGGATTGTTTTTGGCTTTAAATAGAAATCAAACAGCATGGGTAAGGTATAATATGCAATGTATTTCCATTTGTTTAAGGCACACCTCCTGCAGCTCTCCAAGGGTTTAACAGATAGTCATTTGTTTTAAAATCTGCTCTATATTAAATCACAGTGTAAAAACACTAGTCTAGGTAAGCTTCGTTTTAACTGCCATGTACTCTGCCTCCTTCTTCATGTTGCTCAGTAATCCTAATCCTTTTTATTCATTCATTACTGTTTCATGTTCAACAACATGGGCGACTTTGAGCAGCTGTTATGTTTCATTCATTTCTATCGATCTATTTATTTACATTCATTTTAATTATATGCTGGTTAAACATATTTGCAAATAATCTTTTCCTGATATGCTTATACACAGAACAAGGTACCTTCCACATATAGTCATTTATGTATAATGTCAACAAGAATTTACTGGTTGTAAAGTCTGAAACATTGCAGCTGATTTATAGAAATTCTTCGGTGCTGGACTTAATTAAGAATATTTGTTGCACTAATATTAACTGGACTCTGCTGTTGTTCAGAAACAGTTCATACTGTTGTTATCATATATTTCCTGTTGCGGTTTTTATTTATTTATTTATTTATCACTCGTTTGTGTTTGCATGTGTTAAAAAGAGAGCTGAAGTCCTGTCAGCTTTAAGCCCTGATTTCCATCTTTTCAACAACTGTTAAGCATGTTTGTTCTCTGCTGGAGTGCTAAAGCGTCTTTAAATCATGCATAAATACAGAACACCAATTGGTTGTTTTTTTCAGAATATAACAACTACAATTCCCATGACTCTTTTATGTTGACATCAATATGTCATGGGAGTTACAGTTAAAACACTGTATTTATAACATGCAATGTGTTATAAATATATATTGTAGAACTGAAGCGAGATGGGACTTCAGCTCTCTGTTTCAGGTCAAATTCAAAGGCTAATGTCTGTTTTTGCTCTTACTACAGATTGAGTATTGTCTAAATATTGTGTTCTTGATTGTCTCTGTTGAATATTTTATGTGTTTCTTATGTTAACCTGAATTAACATCTATTTTATCAAGTACATAAAATCTTTTTTTGCTGTAATTGATATTTATTGAAGATTACTCTTTGCTAAAACATTAGCTAAATAACTCTAACTAGTGTAGCACATTATAAATAGCCTAAACATTACTCTAATTAGCATTAACACTGTAATAACTAGATAACACTAAGTAAAGCACAAGTTTCTTTTAACTCACAGCTGGGTTAAAATTGATAACTTGTTAAACCTGTTAGCCGTTATAACATTGTTTCTAACCATGTGATCTTTCAGCTTGCAGACTTTAACCTTTAATCTGTTTCTCCAAATTCTTTGAAGGACACTATGATAATGAACGACTGGCTATTGCTAGACAAAGAATGCCATACAGACTTGGTCGGGTAGTTGACGAGTGGCTACTCGATAAAGGTAAAAATTAATTGATTAATTAATTAACCCTTGAAATAACCACTAAATAACCTCCCCCCATGAGAGGTGCAGTGCCAGAAGACAAGGGTGACAAGGATTGGGTTGTATCGTTTCTATTTTAATTGGACACTTCTGTTGGCTGTGGATTCTGATGGCCTCCATGTAGGTTCAAGTGGAAAAATCAGCGTGAAAACAGATGATTCTTGCCATTTATTTTTGTCACCCTTACACCTTGTGGAAAATCTGCACCTTAACAAAGATTTTAAACTAAATGAACTAAACACACATAACCCTTGTCTAACCTATCATCTCTCTTAACTACTGTGTGTAATTAGATGCTGTGTGTAATTATTCTACATAAAAGCCTTTAAACTGCTGTGTAACATTTTCAGTGAAACTAACATGTGACATAACCTGAGTACAGCTCGAGCTTTTAATACGTGAACATTTTAAACCATAAAGCGTGAATGTGATCACACCAGGGAACTTGTTTTCCCTCTTTCTTGTTCCTTGTAACCTTGTATTGCCTTGTGTTGTACTACAACCACCATGTCAGACTTCCAAGCTGAAGGTTTTTGCAGCAACAAAACAGCCCTGACAGGCTGTTAAAGCAGATCACTGTTTGCAGCCATTAACTTTGCTAATAAGTATTCTCCTGAGATGAGCCCATTACTGCAGTCCTCCTCTGATGTAACACTGCTTATCAGTGCAGCTGCTGACAATGGTGCTGTTAGATATCATTGCCCCTTTCAGGAGGTGAAACAATTGGACTAGAGGGAACCCAGAGCAAAGCATGTTTTAATGGCCTAATGGCTGATAAAGTCAGTAAGAGGAAGGAGTTTAACTTTTACTGTCATTTAGCTGTACACGGACTGCCAATTTAATAATTCTCTGTAAAAAAAAAAAAAAAAAAAAAAAAAAAAAGAGCCATAAGACACGCATCCTCGCACCATCAATTTAAGAGCTAAGACATAAATAACTGTCCTGGAAAAACATCTGTCCTTTTCCCCACAGACAGTTTGCTAATTTAATCTGTGATATTTCAAAACCTTTGTCTTAACAAAACACTTAAATAGGCTCCTAAACAGGCCTCCTGTTGTAACCTGCATGTGTGAAGTCAAAATTATAAACAAGCCTTCCCTTTAACATCTAAATCAACCTTAAACTAATTCCTATTAATGTCTATAATCAGTAAAGCCACCTGGTTCAAATGATGCGCCTGTGCAAAATCTCCCATATGACCTCTCTTTGTCTGCTCTGCCATTCTCTCCCTTTTGTTTCGACCTTTTCTTTCTCTATGTCTCTGTCTGACTTTAGGGAGACAGTTGACCATCTTTAACAGCCAGGCAGCCATTAAAATTGGCGGCCATGACAAGGGTCGTCCTTTCCAGGGTCAGATTTCTGGGCTCTACTACAATGGCCTGCAGGTGCTCAAACTGGCAGCAGAAAATGATCCCAGCGTGCAGGTGGAGGGGAACCTGCGCCTGGTGGGAGACTCGCTCTCTGTGCTGACCACCGACACCACCTCGGCCACTCCGCTGACGGTGTCAGATATGTCCACTACGATCATGGAGACCACCACCACCATGGCTACGACCACCACCCGCAGGCAGCGCTCACCCAGCCTCAGGGAGAGCATCTCAAAGGTCAGAGAGTGCAAAGGAATATGTGGGGAGACTTGGATGGTAATTTGCCGATGACTGCGAGTTAATTGGCTTGTTGCTTGAATAAGGGTTTTTTTCACTTTTTCCCAGGAGCTAAAAGTGATTTTAAAATAGTTCAATTACAGAGTTACCATGTTTTTATTAAGTAGGTTTGTAGAGATGAGATACTTTGTGTTGTTTTGTCTGCTATACTTTTTTATTGTTTCCCACACCTTTCTGGGAATTTAAATTGATATTCTCTTTTCTTTAAATATTAAAATGGGTCTGGTTATTCTTTAGAACCAAAGATTAGCAACAAGAAATGCAAAAATGCCAAGACAGTCCATATTAGTTCATACAAACACATATAACCCTTTATATTTTGTGTCATTTTCTAGTTTGTTCACACATATTTATACCTACGTTGTACCAAAGTAATACATTTGACAAACCTCTAAATGGTCTCAACCAATTTTATCTTTATAGCCTTGCTGTAGTAAATTAAAACCATAGCTAACCAAAAAAAGAAGGCAGCAGTGGTTCCTCTTCTATTATACGTCCTGTACAAGTGTAAAATAACTCACCTGGATCCTTCATGCTTTTTCAATCTCAGTGTTGCTTGTCACATTCTGCTCATACTTGGAATTCTTTTTCTGTTAATTCTCTATTTGTGTGCAGTTTGAAGTTCAACTTTGTCAGTCTGTGCAAATAAAAGAACACCATCACACAACCAAGGACAATCAGATAGAACATCTGACTCTTTGGTTCCTGTCTACACTTGCAGCAGACATGGCAGTAACTGTAGAAAAATGACCCTAGTTCATTCATTAAAGTTTGAAACTTTTTTCCAAAGTAAAATAACACGAACATTTAAATTAGCTTCTTTTTATGATTTTGAGGTTATTTAGACTTGAGGAGCTGAACCTCAGAGGAAGATGAACTCTCTGAGCTCTTTCTGAATGCTCTGTAGGAGGAAATTTATTCATTTTTTTCCCCTTTTTAATTGGTAATCAAGACAGAAGTAGATGTTAAAGTTTGAAACAAAAACGCTCCACATATGAGCACAATTACCGCTCTAGACATTGAACAAAAAAAATCTGTATGACACGCCAACTTATTTCTAACCGCAGCATCCACTAGCCGCTGTAGACTTGAAGGATTCTACTACAGGGAGATCAGTAAAACCCTTAAAAAGTACAATTCATTTATAATTATCTTCATATAGTGTCAGGATTAGGAACGTTTATAATTTAGAGTTCAATTTGAACTACTACAACTATTTCAGTGTACTTTTTTTTTTTTATTAAAAACAATAAAAAAATGGACTTAACATGCCCGACAATCCAAGGGCCCAAAGATATTACTGATACTGGAAAAGACAGTGTCTCTATTCTGCAGTGATTTTACTATTTACATTTTTAATCTGTTTCCATATACCTGCTCTGTGTAAGCATTGTTTTCTAAAAGCCAACATGCCCTTCAAACCTGCCAGCAGGTTCTGGTTTAGGGAGTTAAAGAACTTCACCACCACATCTACAAATAAAACTGCATTTTTCAGTACATTTCTATTTCAGTTTCCCTAAAATTCCCTTTCATTTATCTTCAGTTTATCCCACTAACTCCATTAGTAAGCTATCTATTCCAATCCCCTCTCCGCTCGGAATCCACTGTGCATCCTAAAATCTCATTTAGACATATTAAAGATCTGTTTTAACATGTGGGAATCTTTTGTGTTTTTTGCTAAATTTGTACAAAAGAATAGTACAAGAGCAAATTATATAAAATTAAAGGGAAACAGCATTTAGTCTTCTGAGAATCCCTATCAGTAATACCTTTACTTTGTTTGTTCATATGTAAAGTCTGCCACAGGGATGGAGAATAAAGAGCAGCTGCATATGGGCTCATGTTGAACTTGTTGTCTTAGTAGTTTTGCTCCAAGCGAAAAACATTAATGTGGTACTGTGCTGCATTCTGCAGGTTTTATTCAAATAGGAGAACGCAATCATAAAAAACTGACTGCAAATGTAGATGATAGACATGTGTGGGCTGTGATTTATTTAAAAAACAATACATTTTATACTTTTTCTTTCAGCCTCAGAACTCTGATGATATTTTGGTGGCGTCAGCTGAGTGTCCAAGTGATGACGAGGATCTGGAAGAGTGTGAACCAGGAACAGGTGGGTCAGCCATGGCAAACGGATGGTAGTTACTACTAGTAATGTTGTTTTTACCCAGCATTGTAGACAAAATGCACCATCAAAAAAGCAATTCTCTCTCTTGATGTTCCTACAGCTATCTTCCATTCATTTATTCAGGCATTCTGTCAGCCAGCTGTCCTCCTTTGGATAGTTGTCACAGACTCAACTAGAGACCATCTTGTGATCAGATCACACCAGCCATAACACCTACCAACATGCTGACGCTCCAACCTATGAGTCCTCAGTAGTCATTACTACATTACCATTGAGTACTCAGAGCTCATGGGTCAGACCACACCCATCTTCACCACAACCTACTCCATCTTCATTTTTATCTCAGCTACACACCTGTAAAATTAAATGGCTGCATCCTGTGACACTGTCATGTTGACAAAACCTATCCACAGACATATAATCACCTGCCAAACTACTCAAAACCATTTTGCCATGATCAGACATGATGCTATTGCAGCTGTCTGAGTTTATACATACGTCTGCATCTGGCGAAATTGGATCAAAGAGGGTCTTTGTGGAGTGTACTGCACTCATTAAGTGTGAATGACTGTAGAGGAGGCTTGTGACGGAAACAAGCTGTGGAACTTAAGAATGAGTCTGCCCTTATTATGGGTGCCTCAATTATTAATATGACCTTATCAGAATTGTTTGTTGTTGGCTCGCCCTGCAAAGTGTGACTCAACTAATGATGAAAGAGAACCTAGTGGCCATAAATATCTGTCTAACTGCAGACTGAAATATTCCTCCACAAGCAGGAGACATTCTGACCAAAGAGACAGATCAAAGATGTATATTTACACAGTATACATATATAGGAGATTATATTGTATGGCAAGAAATGTATATCCATATAATGATTAAAAATATTCATGAGACATTGTTTGCTTTCAGCAGGGCATAGTGTTCTGTGTGTGATTCCTTTATACAATAACCTGTCTGCTCTCTTGTCATCCCCAAACCTCAGCCTACAGAAGTGCATACAGCAGCATGGCAATTTCATTTACTGCTCTTGTTTATGATGTGCTCTTCATTCTGCTGCCGCCTTTCAAGGGTCATCTTGTCTGTTTGTGTCTGCATGTGAGCTTCTCTATGTTTTTGCTGTATTATATTTTGAAATTGCGCACACCCACACATCGACTGCATATAAAAACCGAGAGCTGCATACCTTCAAGACAGCGTCACGATGGTTTTTAATTAGTTTTTCTCTATTTGTGCCAAATGTTGATGTAATTAACCTTGCATTATAGAAATCGGCATAATATGTGCCATCACTATAAATAATATCACTGATAAGCCAACTAATATTAGCCTAATTCCTCAGCAATAATCTACATAATGAGCAGATTGTGCCTCCTCCACCTTAATGAGCACAAATGTTCAGCCAGAATTTTCAGTTTTAATGTTGTTCTAATTTAGGATCCCCTACCTTTTCTGTTTCCTTTCTAGGAGGTGAATTAGTGTTGCCTATAATAACAGTGGATTCCCTTGAGCCCCCATCCATCGCCACCCGTTACCCCGTCATCCCTCCTCCTCCCACCCTCCTCTCCCCACTTGAAACCACCAAAGAGTCCCTGATACTCCCTCCTCACCCTTCCTGCCCCCCGGACCAGGAGGACTGCGGTGACCCTGTGGAGGTTTCGGCCTTCGGCTCTGGGGAGATGACGGAATCCGATGACGAGGACTTTTACAAAAATAACTCCCCGTTGGTCACTGACAGGACAGTCCTTCCTCCACCTCCCGCCGCTGGTGAGGGTGGAGTCCAGAAACCCCGCCCCCTACCTCCTTTTGTTCCCACCACCAACCCCGACCAGCTCCACATTCCCGCAGGCAAAATGAACACCCGTGACCAGGTGCTTCTGCCCCCTGCTCCTCCATCATCCCGAAACACACCAGGACTAACTTACCCACCCAATTTTCCCCATGTGCCCACAGCCAACCCCACAGCCTCTGATGAAAAGAGCCAGCCTGGTGCCGTGGAGGTGATCAGGGAGTCCAGTAGCACCACGGGGATGGTGGTTGGTATCGTGGCTGCTGCTGCTCTCTGCATTCTTATCCTCCTCTATGCCATGTACAAGTACCGGAACCGGGATGAAGGCTCCTACCAGACAGACCAGAGCCACAATTTTGCCAACAATTCCACTGTGGAGGGCAACGGAGCAGTGGTCAAGGACAAAAGCACAGCAACGGCCTCTGTGGCAAAGGCCATCACAAAGGGCAAAAAGAACAAAGACAAAGAATACTACGTCTGAGAATGGAGATGGAGAGTAGGCGAGTGTGGACTGAGACAAGAGGGTGAGAGAGGATGCTTTCGTTGCGCTCCCCTATTTTGTCAGGTTGACTGTCAGACAAATTTCACAGGCCACCAAAAGAAACAAATGCACAAAGTATCTGTATCTTGCTTTTACATTTTTCTCAAAAATCAAGGTTGCCCAGCTCCTATTAGTGGTAAATTCATATATACGGCACAGGATTTGACTCATCCTCTGTGTCACGAAATGCACTCAGTCTGCATCCACTGATTCTTTATTAGTGTGTCATTTTTTTATGTTTTAATGAGCTAGGAGGAGGCATATCCACTTTGGCTTTGTATATTGCATGGATATGGCACAGTGAAGAGTGCTGAGAACATCCGGTTTCTTTGTACTTCTTTGTAATGCTCTATCTCTAGTCTCAATGTCAACATGCTGATATATGAGGCAGAGCAGGCCAGTTATTGAATTTTTATGGCAGATGAGCGGAGAGCGCCCCAGTCATCCTGACTACACTCGAAGAGAGAGCCTTTATTTGGACAAAACGTCATCTCTGCAGCCTCCATGTCATGTCATGTGGTTTTAAAACGCCCCAATCACTCTGCCTCTGTCCACAAGAGATGGTATTATTGTACGTTGCTGATGGAGTACCATAAATGAAGCAAGATATTTAGCCGTCCTGGTGAAAAATACTGCATCTTAATAGGATTATTCAGTCACTTAACATACTCCGGCCAGTGAACCTTATCGTATGATGGATCAGAAACACTATCTATGTGAGATTTCACAGTCGATGTGCCATGCCATTCCAAGTAGGGATAATTGTGAACAAGTCAGTCCACACCAGTGAAGGTATTTCTCTGTAAACACTGCTTGTATGTACATATAGAGGTTAGCAGATTGGCTAAAGCATTGTGTACGCAGGGAAGGTATGAAGAAGAAAAAACACCCAAGATGCTCGGCCCCCTTCACAGCTTTCATGACAACGTCGCAAAACTGTCGCAGTCCAAACTTCACAGGAATTTTCAGGAACACAGAATCGCACGAGAGGAAGTTTTTCTGACCGCTTCTTGGAAAGAATCGACGCACCTCACCACCAGAGGCTCGCTCACTCATGATCTTTTCTTTCCTCTGAACTGTCATGGGATAATTCAGAAGCACACAGAAAATGTAAACATATCTTTGAGACATAGGTATTCCTTGTAAAGCAGCCAAACATGTATTGTTTTTTCTATCAGTTATTAAAAGACTATTCTATGAGATGAATAATTGAAGATTTGTGAATTGTATTGATATTTCTCTGATATTTCGATGTATCTTGTTACCACTCCTCTTAACACATTACATTTTAGATTGCCTTTACTTAAAATCCGGACAAAAAGCACACTTTCCTCTGATAGCTGCAAATCTCGTTTTTATTTAATTTTAGTTTTATTTACAGTCCAGATTATGCAGAGAAAACACAAGGTTGGAACAAACAAATGTTTGGTTTTGTTGCATTGTGCATTTTATATGTGCTGAATCTGTTACTCAATGGATCTGATAATATAAAGCCATTTTCTCTGTTGAGTTATTTATTCATGCTCTGTGATTTCCTGTTATTTTTTATGAAAGTGCCATTCAACGTGAGCTGCTCAGCGCTCAGAAAATATACCATTCCTCACTCATTGCTATTGTATAGTGTTCATGTGAAATGGATCTTAATATGTGTACAGAACGTGGATAAAGATGAAATACACTTGATTATATACTTTGTACACACCTGTGTTGTGTATTGCTTCCTGTAGATTCCCTTTATTTGGTTTTAATTCGTGGATACAAATATTCTAGATGCGCACACTGAGGAGTTTCTCGGTCAGATCATAAAGTGAACTAAAGCTGACAAAAAATAGAATTCCAGGTAACAATTGTGGTATATATCAAGGTTATATTATGTAAGTACTGATTCCTTTAATCTATCTACTCACGATTAAGCTTGAGAACAAATGATTCTTTTGGGTTCGGAGAAGCAAAATATATTCACAATGATGTAATTCTGCAAAGGCCATTTTGCTAACAAGATAAGTTGACATGTTTAACATGAAGAAACGACATTTCACACAAATTGCAGGTCATGAAATGTGTTAAAAATGTGTCTTACACTTGAGTTTCATCATCATTTTCTCTCCCTTTCCTCTCTTTTGCTCACTCTCCCGCTTTTGGATGCTGCGTAGTTCTGGTGTGTTAGTAATGCCTGGATGTCCATTATGTATTATGAAACAAAGTGTTTTTTCTATACCTGACACTGCTGCTGCTGCTGTCTAGTTTAGGTCTCAGTTGAAATCAAAAAGGCTGGACTTCAGTAAGGAGGATTTTGACATATGAAGTTTAAATATTCCACAGTTTTGAACCAGTTGACCTCGTGTCTGGGATGCTACAGTGTGATAGGATCAGGTCTCACTTGTGGCCTTTCCTGCAAGTGATATCTCAGACTTTCACATTAGAAAGCCAATGTAACAAATCTGTGGCTGCAAATCTACAAAGCAGGGAATGTTTTAACAAAAGATGCTATCAGATTAAAATATGATAAATGAGGGAGCTGGAGTTTTAGGAGGCTGACCCATATTGAGGGACTAAGTGTCTGGATATCGCTGGATATGTCTGCTGCACCATTTCTGGTAATTTTTCATTTCGACTCTCTCAAATTTATGTAAGTAGAGTATTCTTTCATTATGCAGAGCAAGAGTGCAAACCATATTGAACATCAGCCACTGAAGGAATAGCACTAATAATTTCACTGACACCGTTCTACAAATTCAGCTGACAGTACTGGAATCATTTTTTCAAGTGTTTACTGTCCAATTTATCTATGACTATATTCTTTTCAGTAAACATTATGTAAAATGTGCAGCACACAAATCCAGTGCAAAAGCAAAATATATCCAAAAGTATTAATGTGATTTTTCAGGCTTGTCCAGCCAGAATATTTTAGGTTAAAAGAAATACATCCTAAACCATCTCTTAAATAAGAACAATGTGTTCTATGCTTTACAGCTGCAGTAAGTTTTGTGTTGTTTGACCACCCCCTGCTGAGAGCACAAGGAACTGTAAGATAGAGGCAGCGTCACTGTTGTGATGTAAGGCTATAGTTGTCTGTGTTAAAGCAGCCATCAGTTTTACTAGAGGAAGTTTATCACTGAAGACGAGAATTTAGAGAGACTGTATTTCAAGCCAGCAGGTTCACCTGTCCTGTTAGCCTCTTTGTGCCGAGACTGATGGGAATAATCCTGTGGGCTAAAGGAGGTGTGGTGTCAGTGCAGGTCTAGTGCAGGCGAGCTCTGATCTGTACTGGCAGTGGGTCTCAAGCAGGGTGGCTCCAGCGTGCGATAAGCCACTCTTGAGCACTGCTGAGATGTCACAAGGTTAATTCAACAAACCAGCCATGACAATAGAAGCAGATAACAATTGCCGGGTCATAAACAGACCAACAGCTGTTCATACAAGAAAGGTTTTCGTCATACCGTAATAGCTTGTCTTTATTTTTTAAATTATTGCATTGCTAAAATCATATATTTCCAAAAAATCTAAGGTTTAAGGTTGTTAGCATTTAAAATACATTGTTAGCTCTAAGCTGAAAATGTGCACGTAAATTTCAAAGTATGTAAAAAAATTTCTTTGAATCTAAATGACGTTTACATTCCAAGCACATTCAGAAACAGCCTTGCAAAAATCATGAAACCTATACTGTAAAATTGTATACAGGTGTTTTTTGTCAAGTTTATTAGAACTACATTTATTTTTAATGTTTTTCATGGCCTCTGTTCAGATTTTGAGTCTGCTGCTACTCAGGGAGTTGGGGGTTCAAGCCCCAGTACTGCCAAGCTGCCGAGAGTAAGGCCCTTATCTCAATCTGCTGCAGGCGTGCAGGAATATGGCTGACCCTGTGCTCTGACCACACCTTCCTAGCAAGCTGGGATATGTGAAAAGAATGCATTTTGCTGTGAAGTAACAATACAGTTGAATCTTAACCTGAGTAGATACCTTTACAGCTTATCCCAGCTGACTTAGGGCGAAGGCAGGCGATACCCTGAGCAGGTCACCAGTCCATCACAGGGCTATACATGGAGACAAACAAGCACTCTCACACTCACACCTATGGGCAATTTAGAATCACCAATTAACGTCAGCATGTCGTTGGACTGTGGGAGGAAGCCGGAGTACCTGGAGAAAACCCACGCATGCAAAGGGAGAACATGCAAACTCCAAGCAGAAAGATCCCAGGCCCAGTCTGGGACATGAACTTGGGATCTTCTAGCTGCTAACCACCGGGCCCCTTCACATTTCAGTTATAGATGAACAAAAAGCTCATGATACTGAACAAAACTATAAACACAGCGTATAATATTTTATTGAATTGTAGCATTTTTTTTAAACATAGAGAAATAAAAGTATGTGCTGTTCCAATCCATCAACTCTACAACAGAAAAGACACGAAACAACCAAGTACACACTCGATTAGAAATGATAATGGGCAGGTTGAGAGTGGGGTCATACAGCAGAAATTACAAGTCACCAAGGAATCACACAACTGATATGCACAGACAGTTGTGCCATTTGAATAAGGGTGCATTTTAAGGTGGACCTTTACAGACACTAGTCAAAGGAGTGTCCGTGGTCCGTGTATTTATCTGGCAATTGGATTTTCCGTTCTGAAACGGGTATTGAAAAACAAAAAACGAGCGGTTATATGATCTTCGTTTTAAAATACAAAAATTAAAATTGAAATACAAGGCGTTTTTCCTTTTCATGGTCAAAAGGGGATGTACGAAATTTTAAAAATGCTTTGATTTTCATTTTATATTTAGAATAACAAAAAAATTAAATCAGTAAGAGACAGAAACGAAAAAAGGTCCGTTTTTTTCATTTTCTGAGACCGGAAGTGGTCATCAGCAAGTGTGGAGCCAAACGACAACAAGATTCTCAGAGGGCGGAGCCAGAGAGCAGTGATTGGTCAGACCATAGATAATATAGAAGACAGCGCGCTAGCGGATCTAATCTGTGTGTATCTATGGTCGGCACGTCTGGTAGCGGCTCTGGCTGCTGTTGATCTTGTTTTTGGAGTAAAACACGGTAAGAAGATAAATACTTCTAACCTGTACCGTTATTTTGTTGTACGTTAAGTCAGCGACTTGTGAAGAGTTGTGTTTTGTTGTGTTTCACCAGTTGGTCCGGACGCGTTAGCTAGCTAAGCGGCTAAGTTAGCTAGCGGGCTAATTAACACAGGTGGCTAACTTACCGCTGAACACCTGTTAGTTGCTGCTGCCCGTCATTATTAGAATAACCTTCTCAACCTGTATTTCTCTGCTGTGTATTTTAGCTTTTAAAAAAGTTATTTTACTTCAAGGTTAACTGAAACCCGTTGAGCTGCACTGAAGTTTAACATTCAGCTGGTTTGAATTAAACTGCGCTTAACTTAACATTGCGCAACATTACCTCTCTGAATCTCCATAATTTCATTAAGTTCCTTCTCTCTTCCACTGCTCAAGTTCAATCAAGTATATAAAATGACATTAATAGTGAATAAACTAACAAGCAGCCATTGTATTTATTTATTATTGCATGTATTTGTAGTAAAACATGAGTTGAAACATCCTACTTTTGGATCTAGAACTGCACAAGCCGTTCATTTTCAGTCACCTGACGAGTTAAACTCCCCTTTTTATGTGAGGTTGAAGCAGAAAGTCTGAGTTAACAAAGAAAGTTGTTTATAATTTGCGATACCTGTTATCTCTGACTGAAGCTTTAGTTTTTGTTGAGCTGATTTACACGTAGAAACTTTGTTCAGGAAGATTTCTCAGTAGCTCAGAGGACAGGCTGCTTTTTACACAACCTTGTAAGAGAATGTCTGTCAATGCTTTCAGCAGAATTTAGAAATACAACACTTCCTAAACAGATATTTTGAGGCTGTGAGGTTGAACGTTTGAGAGTATATCAGTGTGTTTGTTTGTGGTCTTTCTGTTTCTAGGTGGAAGCTGAATTAGTGAGGATGACTCCTGCTCCTGTCATCTCTAAGCTCCTCACACATCTTTACCTGCACATGAGGAAAATCACTCCTGTAGAATGCAGGTATGTTTGTCATTATTATAAAAAGATGTTGCCTGGTGACCTGTCAGAAACCCATTATACAGAGTCAGCCAAAATAATGTTTACACACATCAGGAAAAGAAAAACTTGCATAAATATTTCAATACCAAATTTATTCAGACATCACGAGATTAATAAAAGTTATCTTTGGCCTCTACAATTACAAGAGGTGCTTAAAGTGGTGGCCACTGGCTTCCAGACATTTCTGTTGTGTTGTAGACGTCACTTGTTGATGCTCCATTCATGAGGGTAGCGCCATCTGTTGGGAAAACATCGTACAACAGGACACAGAGTTATCGTGATTTGATCAAACTTAGAAAGAGGAATCTATATGTATAGAAGTACTGATACAAATGAAATATTTATTAAAGTTTTTCTTTACCTGATGTGTGTACATTATTTTGGCTGACTCTGAGAACTTAATGAGAACAAAACTGTCATTTAATTGTTGCTTTGAAAGCTTCTTTAGTGAAAACCAGCTGGTGTTCTGCTTTGAAACAAACTGCTGTTGAGGTCTGTGTTTTTAGGTTTAACCCCACAGTTTCTGAATGAACTGATAGTTGTTTTTTTCCTGATCAATGTGGACGTTATAATTGATGGTAACATTTACTGATCATATAATCAGCATGACAATATAACAGTATAACATTATGACCACCTGACTAATACTGTGTTGGTCCCTTTATGCTGCTAAAACTCCTCTGACCCAGTGGTTCATCAGAACCTCTGTGGATTCTGTGGATCCTGTGGGTTGCAGGGTGGGTCCTACCTAGACCAGGCTGATCCTGGACCATCCCACAGATGCTCAATCAGATCTGGATGTGGAGAATGTGGAACCCAGGTGAACAGCTTAGCTCTGTCGTGTTCCTCGGACCACTCCTGTAGTAGCAGTTTTAATTTGTCCTGCTGAGGGTGGCAGCTGGCATCAAGGACTGCTGTTGCCATGGAGACTAGGGGGTCGTTTGTCCTGCAGTGTTTAGGTGGTGGTACATGTCAAACATCCACATGAACGTCAAGGTTTCCCAGCAGAACGTTGCATTAGAACAAGATGATGGATGTTGTTCTCTTCAGCTGTCAGTGGTCAGAATGTTGTGGCTGATCGGTGGATCTGTCTGCCTTCACTCTGACATCCAGAGTTATATAAAAGTGTAGTATGTGTGCAGTGCAGAAGAGATTTACTTTATTGGATGCATTTTTTTTTAAGGGAGAGCATTTTTTTTTATCCACCTGAAGAAGACCTAATCTTTCCCTTCAAAGGATAGTTAATTGTTACTACGGCTTCCATAGTGGTCCCATCAGAGAAAATCATGTCCATATACAGATTTTTATTAATTCTAGGGCTGGTTCAGTAAAGATTATTATAATAACTACATCAGATAAGTATTGGTCGCAGTTGGAATTTTGCAGCCTGAGAGATGGTTGAGAAGGTTTGCAGTTCTTGTTTTAGCAAAATATGTTATAATAGAAGATCTTTATTGTCATTGTACATGAAGTTATCTGCAAACCAGCAAAGTGCATCAGTCTGAGGTATCTAAAAATAAATAAGTAAAGAAAAATGCTTCTAAAGCCAATAATAAACAGAATATTTTGAGGGAATATTCTAAAAAGAAAAGCTCCATTCTCACTCCTCTCAGGATAAACTGTCATTAAAATTGACTTTAAATTTAGCTTCAACACAAGATAAAAACATTTACTTTCATTACTGATGTTGTGAAATTTTAATAAAGTTCATGCTACTTTTATAAAATGATGAAAGTGAATAAATTGTATTTCTGTGATCTGTGTTTGATTTCTGTCTTTTCTCCTGTCATCCAGATGTTCAGAGGGAGATGATGCCACATCTGGTCCAGCTGATGGAAGGTCTTGAAGTTCTCTGACTGGCCTCGACTGAAGATGGTCGTCTCACTGGATTTAAGGTTCAGATGCTCAGTAACAAACTCCACCAATGTGCCAACAGGGAAGCTTTAGGTTTATTAAATGTTGCTATGAAGGTTTCGCTGTTTTTCTTTGTGAATGCAATGTGCTCCAAATGAAACTTGAATTACAACTTAGAAGTAAATCCTTCCATCTGAAAGGATTTAGTTGCATTAATAACCTCATAACATTCTAATTTTTATTCCAGTCTTGGTTGAAAACAGAATCTCTGTATTGATTCAGGTAAAAACTGAACTTCACAGCATGTTGGAGCAAAACAACCAGATGAAAACTGTGATGGTGTTGGATTGTCAGACCGTAATGTTGCAGCTCAAAGCAGCTTTTCTAGCTCAGTTCATTCTGACATTCAGCTATGAATCAACACAGCAGATGGTGATCCATGCTGTGGAAGTCTCACATCTCCTGATTTAATGGAGCTGCTTTGCACTTTTTACACTGTTTATTCACCAACACTTTATTTAATAAAAGTCCCATCTAGTTTTTATGAGGAACGTGATGTTTTAATTTCTCTGTGAATAACTGCAGTCTAATGCAACAGCTGGAGTTGTAACATCTGTCCTGATATTGATCATGAAGTATTGATCAGAATACTTATGGTTAGCAGTCATCCCTGAAGTTTTACATTAAAATCTTTACTTGTGTTGTGAACTTTGGTAAGAAGCAGAAACTTTTGCGTTGCCATGGATACATGAGTGTTAAATTCTGTCCATGTTTCCATTTTGGGAAATGCAGTCCAGTTCCAGAATGTGGAGGAATTTAGTCTCACAATTACAGACAACAAATATTATCTGAAAGTCGGGTTATTGTTGTTTATCAGCAGAATACAAAAAGATTAATGTTAGAAATATTCCAGTTAAGACTCTAGAATATCAAGATTTATGTATATTTACCTCAATAATATAAATGTTCGGGTTAAGATTGTACAGTGATATTTATTATGTAAGTTTAGCTGATTAAAGTTTATGACTCTGCATTAAAATATTATTTAAATTGACATCACTCTTATAATATTTAGGGTCAGACCCTACAGTATTGAGATTAAGAAATCAAATATTCTATAAAATGTAAATACACTGAACTCATTTGGATATATTTAAGTGAGGCTCTACAATATTATTTGACACAAATCTATCTAAATCAAAATTTTAATAATTTTCCACGCCAAACATTTACTGGACTGATTTAAACATTAAAATCACTCCTTTCTAATCCACTGCTGTATGTTCAAACCTGAGGCCTGAAATAGAAACACACAAGTATCTGATTGAAGGAACTTCTGCAAAGTCCTGGTTCCAGAATATGATGATAGAATTATAGACAAACTTTAACAAAAGCTGCCTGAGAGTTTACAGGTTTTTATGTTGGATTTCTTCAGTAATTTAAAGAGAGTTATCAGCAAAAATCAAGTGTTCATTTGATGAACTTCATTTCCTAAAACATCCAGAATTGGAGCTCATATCTTTGGCAGCTGTAAAGTTTCTGCTCCTTCAAAGTTGACAACACAATGAATGAATTCCTAAAACACTCTCAATGCTGGAGAGCGTTTGTGATGCTGAAGCAATGACCAGTTTTTCTGTTTCTTCTCTGGAGATGCACAATGAGGGACGTCTGCAGAGACTGAGAAAGAGTCTCACCACATCCTGACATGAGGACAAAGACTTTATTGAAGACTACAATGAGAAAAACTATCCAGACAGCAGACGGCTGCATTCAAGGTGAGCTCTGAACATTTGATCTGGAACAGGAATTCAATAACGGCAGCATGAGCTTCATTTCAGTCTGTAGCTGCTGAATTCATGGAAGAATCATCTGGCACTAGAGAAGAAGACCATCAAACATCCATGTCAGCTGATGGAGGTCCAAGAGTCTCACCGAACAACCAACCTACAGAGTGAAGACCTCTAATCTGATTGGACGGCCTCCTATTCAGCTACATGTGTGAACAAATGCCTCTAAGCTGATTTGTTTTCTAAAATAAATCTAGTTTGAGTCCTAATCTATGCCTGTCTGTTTGCTTCTTTACACCGCTGTTAACAGTTTGGGCTGTTAGATTGTTCCAGATAAGACAAGTAAAAGATACTTCAGAGCTGTTCTACCACGAGCCTGACAGGAAGAACTCCAACAGCTACTGAATGTTCCTGTGGTCCCCTCAAGGCTACAGGAGGAGTCCTACGAGGACGAGCCGGTCCACCTGATGGTGGCCAGTCGCTGCGGTTCAAAGCTAACACCGACTACGTGGACTTCTACTGGACCACACGGAGGCCTTCAAACCGGACCAACAAGTTCAGCGACTCCCCGACTCGTGGGTCTGAGGACGCCGCCGAGCCTCGGTCCAGCCGGCCTCCTGTCTGTGGGTGTTTGAGTGCTGAGAGGTTTGTGGATGCATGTGAACGTGTCTGTGTTGAAACAGCAGCTTTTGACTCACTAACGCCGGGAAAAACCAAGAGCTCCTTTATTTGTGACTTCCACTAAAAAACTGATGAAAATAAGTTTGCCAAGGTTCTGACTGATAACAGATTATTAAATAATGAAAATAATCGTTTAAATATTCCTTTAAACAATCCTGTTAGGTCTACATTTCCTTTACACTGACTTCTTGGTATATGTAGAAGTATTTTGGGTGGAATATACCATTAAGCCTGATGTTCAAGGGTTCTTCTGGGAATATACCATTAAACCAACCTTTTAGGTAAATGTTCCAGGATGTTGGGTAGAATATACCATCAGATCAACCTTTTAGGTCTACATTGGAAGATTTTAGAGTAGAATATTACTCCAAACCATCCTTTAGGTCTACATTTAAGGTGGAATACTCCTTTCCACCAAGATTTTTTGGTCTACATTGAAGGATTTGAGGTGGAATATTCCTTTGAACGAACTTTTTAAGTTTATGTTAAAGGATGTTGGGTGGAATATACCATCAGACCAACCTCCAAGGTCTACAGTAGTGAATTTTAGGTGGAATATACCATTAAACTCACCTTTTAGGTCTACATTGGAGGATTTTAGGTGGAATTTTCTTCCAAACCGTCTTTTAGTCTACATTTAAGGATGTTTTGGATGGTATATTCTTCCGAACCAACTTCTCAGGTCTACATTTCAGGTGGAATAGTCCTCCATACTAACTTTTTTGGTCTACATTGAAGGATTTTTTTCTAAACCACTCTTTTGGGTCAATATTTGAGGTTTTAGGTGGAATATTCCTTTTAACCAGCCCCTCGGGTCTCTTTGAGGATTCTGGATGGAATACTCGGTTAAACCAACATTTTAGGTGCATGTCCAAGGATTTTTGGTGGAATGTTCCTTTAAGGTGGATGTTTGAGGACCTTGTAGGTGGAATACTTCCTGAAACCAACCTTTTAGGTCAACATTCAAAGATTTAAGGTGGAATATTACTTTAAACCAACCTAAATTTCATGTTTTGATCATTATCAAGTGAGAAACCTCAATCCAGACTCCTCATAATGACATCTGAGATTTATGCTGCTGTTATTTGTTTAGTCTAGACTAAATGACAGAAATACACAACTGTAATTTTATTTCAGGACTCGGTTATTAAATGTCAAAACAATCCATGTGACTCTAAAAACTCAACAGCTGTACAAACTCTAAGATTAAACTCTCCACAAGGATCCAAATTAAGTTGGACTTCTACATGAGAGCTTTAATTATTCTTCATCTACTTCCTGAAAAGTTTGGTCAATAAAAAAGACAAAAACTAATATTTTCAGCTGAACTAAAGACAGACTTTGTGATTTTTCTGCTCACATGTTGTGTTGTTGTAAACTTACTCTTTCAAATAAATAGCAGCCTAACCCCCTGGAAACCAGTGTTTGTCCTGTTTTTGTGTTGCTCCTCGGCGACCCTAGACAGCCGGGTCGTAATGTTTTTTGAGCAACACACCATACTATGACGTTTTTACAATGATGGTTCTACTATGAAACCGGTTTGACATGTTCAGGTGTTACTTGTGTGAAAACTCAGAGATTTCAGGTATCAGAAGGTGGTTTACAACTTTCTTTGTTAACTTTCTGCCTCAACTTTAAACTAAATTTCCTTCACTAACCCAGCCCTCTGGACTTCCAGGAAGCTGTGTTCCTATTGGCTGTCCAGGTGGCTGCTTGGTGTTATCAGGAACACCTGAGCAGCTCAGTGTCTTCCTGCTTTATTTAGCTGCAGACAAACATTTCCTCTGTTTCTCTTCACCACTGAGCTGTGTTTGGCTCCTTTGCTTTAGGTTGTTCTTTAGGCGTTGGCTTGCAGCTTCCAGCAGTAAAATCATCTTTAATGTGTTTCTTGGTGTGTTTTAGGGCTTTGTACTGGATAGTTGTCTTGGTAAATGTGGTTCTTTAGCCACAGTTAGCACATGGTGCTAATGTGTGCAGTGATTAGTGGATTTGGTGCAGCTGAGTTGTGTCTTTATCTTGGCTGTAGTGAGTCTTCAGAGGTTTTTGGTCAGACACATTCTGTGTTCTTGTTTGAGAACCAACGTTGGTTGTCCAGAAGGTAAGAGTTCCTGTCCTGATTCTCTGTTCTCAGAGGTTCTCTGGTAGGCTGCAGGAGACTTTAGCGTTTGGGTTGTGCTAGTTTGGTTTTTGTATGGTTTCATTTGGATGACTATCTTGAGGCCCCTCCATGTGGTTTAGTGAGGTTTTCTGGAACAGTTCTACAAAGCAACCTGCAGCAGAAGAGACTTTGAGAGTTTTTAGGAAGTTCTGGAGACCAGACTTTAGAGCAGCAGAAACATTTGTCAGCAGTTTGAGCAGGAGAAGGTGAGCTTCAGAGTAGAAATGAGACGGAAACCTTCTTGACCCGTGTGGTGAGGTCCTGTACCAAGAGTTTGAGCAGGTTGTGAAGAGTCTGTAGTTCTTTGGTCTGAAAGCATAAGAAGAGTCGACTCATTAAAGGAGAAAACAGGAGATATTGTTGGTTCTTCTGTCGCTCTGCAGTTTCCTTAGACTGAATATCAAGTTTAGATTTTAAATGATTTCCCATGTGAGCCCAAGAAGACTTCAATAAACTCCCCCTGGACACAACATATTTTATTACCATGTTAAATCTTTTTTTTTTTTTTTTTTTAAGATGTTTTCGAGTTTTAATCGTAGTTTTAGCGTAGTTTTTTTTCTCTTTGCTTGTTTAGTTTTGTCATCTGTGTAAAAGGTGCTAAATAAATAAAGTTGAATTGATAAACTGAATAATTGACTAACTCATTGTGACAACAGAAGTATTTTGATTGTGATTTAAGGGTTTATTTCATTTTTAAGGTTGGGGTTAAAATCTTGACAGAAAAAGAAGATGAAAGAAATAAATACATAACAAAAAGCAATTAAATCAAAGGGAAAAAAAATTTAATACAATAAAACTTTTAAAAAGTTTTATTATTAAAAAGTATTTTTTAAATGTTTAATTATTGAAAATATTTTATCTGTAATTTTTAATATTTGTGTTTTAAAAATTTTGTTTAATTTCATAATTACATGTTTTGTATCTTGTTTAATTATCTAATTCAATGTTTTGTCTGTTTAATATCATTTAATTGTATTTAATGTTTAACTATATTAAACAGACAAAATATTGAATTAGATAATTAAACAAGATACAAAACATGTAATTATGAAATTAAACTAAATTTTTAAAATACAAATATTAAAAGTTACAGATAAAATATTTTCGACAATTAAACATTTAAAAAATACAATTAAACAAGAAGAATATTAAACATTTAAAAAAAATACAAAACATTTAATTAGATTATTAAACCTTTAAAAAGACATTTAATTAAAAAAATAAATGTTTAATTAGAAAATTAAATCTTAAAGACAATAAAACTTTAAATAGGAATTAAACAGAAAATACAATGAACCATTTAAAAAGAAAATTAAACATTAAAAGGTGGTAAAACATTTAAAAAGAAAAACCTTAAAGATTTAATCGATAAATTAAATATTGGGAAAGAAAAAAAATTCAAACAAGCTGAGAAAACATTTGAAAAAACAATTAAACATTAAAAAGACAACATTTCGAAATCAAATCAGACATTAGAAAAGAATAAAAGGTGAGAAAAGAGCAAAACTAAACATTTAAGAAGAATCAAACTAAAGACAAAACATTTGAAAAGACACCAGTTAGACTTTAGATCAAATTAAACAGAAGAGACAATAAAACGATCAAAAAGAGCAAAAACTGATAAAAGTCTTTCTAGTCTGAAATGAAAACATCAAGTTGTTTCTTCAAACATTTCCTCTTTCTATGTTCTTGGTTTGATTGTGGACAGATTTACTAAGTGCTCATTTCAGAAAACTGCTTTCCAGATAAAGTCTACTAGTAGTTGAAGGCATCGATCAAACTAATGTTACCTTCTGATCTCCACAAACTTTACTGTTCAGTGAAGAGAATCAAAGTTTGTTGAGGATTTCTAAAAAACCCACAGGTGAAGGTCTGAGAAGAACTCAGACTGATGGTCTAAATTTGAAATCAAGACTCATGGTCACAAGATTTAAGGCTTCTGTTAACCAGAAAGTTCAAACTAACAGAGAAGTACTGAGAAACTTTTAAAACTTCAGCCCTCAGACTGTCTGAAGGTTCAAACTAACAGAGAACTACTCAAGAACTTTGAAAACTTCAGCCCTCAGACTGTCTAAAGGTTCAAACTAACAGAGAAGTACTGAGAAACTTTCAAAATTTCAGCCCTCAGACTGTCTAAAGGTTCAAACTAACAGAGAAGTACTGAGAAACTTTTAAAATTTCAGCCCTCAGACTGTCTAAAGGTTCAAACTAACAGAGAAGTACTCAGGAACTTAGAAGATATCAGTCCTTGGACTGTCTGAAGGTTCAAACTAACAGAGAACTACTGTGCGACTTAGAAAATTTCAGCCCTCAGACTGTGTGAAAGCTCAGGTCCTGAGGACTCGGGAGGTGTGGAGGCTTTGGAAAGTCTTGGAACTGAGGGTTCAACCCTCCAGCTCAAAGGCTGAAGCCCAACCTCCTGAGAAAAACGGTCGAGACGAGACTCGAGTTAAAAAAAAAACTCGAAAACGACAAAAAATAGATGATAAATGCGCAAAAAAAAGACAAATTAGTATCTGAGCGAGTAGCTCAGGAGGATAAGAAGAGGACTACCAACTGGAAGGTCGCAGGTTCAAGACCCGCCACCGGCAGTTTTCTTTCTTTGTCTTTGTCAGGATGTTGAGAAAATTTAAGAAGTGTCTGGTCTTGAACCAGCGACCTGCAGCTCCATAGGCAAATCCTTAACTCACTGAGCTACAGATCAGATAAAAAGACATAATTTCGTCGTCCCTTTGGCATCGTAGTTTCTGAAGTCACCACATGGGTGGAGCCAAGGCGGAGTCTGGGTGGAGCCAGGGCGGAGAGTAGGCGGGGAGGTGGGTGGCGGCCTCCCCCCTCTACTCCCCCACCTCCCCCCACCACCCACCACACCTTCCCCCGCCCGACGAGTTCTTCGAGTCTCCACGAGTTCTTCGAGTCTCCATGGGTTTTCCCCAGTTTCTGGAGTTTCCATGAGGTCGGAGGCAGAACAAGTTGTAATGAAGAGGTGTTGAAGTCGGCTAGGATGGAGTGACTTTTTACAGCAACTAGAAGGAAGACCACTAGAAGAGCAGGTCTTTAACCACCATCCATAAAATCCATGGAGTCAGCTCCAGAGAAATGAAAGAAGGTCAACTTTTATCAACCTCCATCCAGATGTTCAACTTGATATCTTTACTTTGACATTTTTAGCACCACAAACCTTTAGTATCACACTTTATTATCATT
Source organism: Amphiprion ocellaris (assembly GCF_022539595.1). Taxonomy (NCBI): domain Eukaryota; kingdom Metazoa; phylum Chordata; class Actinopteri; family Pomacentridae; genus Amphiprion; species Amphiprion ocellaris. The sequence continues at coordinate 12,869,150 of NC_072779.1, read as the reverse complement.
TATTAGGACTTTAATGGAATCCACCAGCAGATTTAGTTTTTGTTGACAAACTTTATTCTTGTCGTCGTGGGACTGCAGTATTTAAAACTGTTCCTTCTATTTGACCTCATGTTTATTAGTTTTAGTGGAGAAAGTTATTTTAGTTGTCAATTAGTCTCTTAAAAACCAAATAATAAATTGGATTATTCAAGAGCTTTAAATTTCTTACTTTGTCATATTTTAAATATGACAAAAAATATAAAGTGTCTTGACACAATTTGACCTGTAATTGGCGTTGTATGAATAAAATTGAATTAAAATTGTATGTATCTTGTAATGTTGGAGCAATTCAGCCATATATGTTGGAAAACACATTTTCTTTGACCATTAATCTGTTGATTGTTTTCTCCAGTAATTAATTTCTTGTTTTGGTTTATAAAATGTCAAACCCAAATATATTCAGTTTACTGTCATAAAAACCAAAAAGATTTACATTCATGATGCAGGAATCAGGCAGTTTTTCACTTTTATCTTAGTTTAGTCAGAAAGATAGTTGATAATGTGTGAATTGTTGCAGCTTGTGAGCCGTAGAAGGTTTTAATCTTTGGGGCCGAGTGTCAAAAAACATTTAGAAACCAACATCAACAAAACACTCAAAGATTTGAACATCATTTGCATGACAATGTCAAATTAAAGGACATTTATTTCCAACGTAAATGTGTGATATTCATCCTCTGGAGCTTTCTCTTCACATCGTCTTCCACCTGGACTGGTTTGGTCGGGAGCATGTGCAACAAACATTTGAAAAACTGCACTTTAACATCAATGAATGACACTGAAGTTTAATCTCTACATAAATGAGACTGAGTCTGGATGTGCTGCTCTTCATTAACTCCTAAGTTTAGGGAAAGTTCAAACAAAAGAGGACAGTTCAGATAAGACTTGAGAATGAGCTTATTTTGAACAAACATCTCAGACTTTCTGAGCTTCAGCACCTACAGCAAGATATTTTAACAACAAGCAACTCAAGAGATCCAGAAGTTGGAGAGAGTTAGCTTAGCTGAGCCAAAGAACATGTGGACGCTAACCTAGCAAACATTTCAGACTTTTCTCTGTGAATTCTGAGAAATAATTTCCTATTTAATGACAGAGCTACACATCTTAACTCAGTCTCATTAAAAACTCTCTAATTCAGTGTCATCCACCATATTAAAGTGCAGTTACCCAAAATGTTGTTGCATGAGCTCC